>NC_044066.1:18126594-18129094 GCF_902167405.1 Gadus morhua | reverse complement strand
GTGCCTGCATTGAGTAAGGATCGTAATTTATCGGTACTATTTGAATTGAGAAAGTAAATGATTCGCCGATAGCAATGAGACTTAAGGAAACCATAGATCAGGCTCCATTGCGAAATATCTGGATGATATCGCTGTGCGGTCTCACTTTTATTACATACACCGGGAAGAGTTAGTGTCTACATGCCCTGATAAGCTTTTAATTATTGTCTGGATATATATACTCTTTCTCCTAAGCTTCACCTCTTCCTCTTAACGTGCAGTTCCTTAAAGGTGCTGTAGATAAGATCTATCATTTATCAGAGCTATAATTTGAGTGTCATTTGAAGTTCCTTAGCCACCCGTCAGCTATTAGTGGGTGAAATGCTCTGTGAGAATATCTGTCCTTGTCGACTGCGCCTGCTTCTGTAGGGGACCATTGATCATTTACAACACTCCCAGCCAACCCGACATATCAACCAACTAACCAACCCTGACCAACCAACCAACCAACCAGCCAACCCGACATATCAACCAACTAACCAACTAACACTGACCAATCAACCAACCAGCCAACCCGACATATCAACCAACTAACCAACTAACCCTGACCAACCGACCAACCAGCCAACCCGACATATCAACCAACTAACCAACTAACCCCGACCAACCAACCAACCAGCCAACCAGACATATCAACCAGCTAACCAACTAACCCAACAGAACCTCCAACCAACCGACCGACCGATCAAACCCATTTTAAAGCCATTATTTCTTGTTCATCACCGAATACAATGTTGTTTTATTACCTATTTGTCTTACAGAAACGATGATGAAGTCATCGTAGGCTACCTGCAGCCCATTCACACCTGGCTCTTGGCCAGTAGTTTAAATAAAGAAAGGGGGATATTTAAGGGTACATTAAGCGTAACATAATCCAGGATTCCCATGAGCATCAAACCCTCACACACACTACTTCCTCCTTCTCACTTATCGTCGTGGGTTCTGGGGAATATTGTGGTTGGGTGTTTTTTTCTCCGTGGTTTGCTCTGGGTGACGGGGTTTCACCATAACAAGCTGAAATGATGTTGACTTTAACTGTCGGGACACAAAGACGCTTCTAATGTGGCGGTGTACTTGGGGAGGGGAGAGTGGGATGTGGGGGGGGGCTTTTTGTATAAATCAATGTTTGATTCCAGTTAAAAACAGGAAACAGCAGAAAGGGGGTTTAAATCATTCAACCATTTAATATCAAATTAGCCACGAGATGAAGAGCAGTGTTTCTCTCTTAAGTGGCGACGGAGAATGATTTAATCCGTTGAATATGACGTGACGTAATGCCGAGAAACGCTCGGCATTACGGGGAAGAGTTTGAGAGAGAGTTTGGATGTTGTGTGACTTAAAGGAGAGTTTGCCACGGGATGCTTTGTATACAGCCGTCATTGTGAACGGAACACAAACAAACAGACCTAAAGAGAGGCACCAACGAAAGCAGCGGGCAGCCAAACAGCTCTGGATTGGACCGGGCTTTCTGTGGGAAACGTCTGCTTTCTGACCAATGGGATTGTTTTGATGCTAATAGATATGGTAATTACACTGAAGGAATCCTTTAGAAACTGACATCGTTCTCTTTGAGTCCTTATTAGGACACACACACATTGCGTCAGGACACACGCGCACGCACGCACGCACGCACGCACGCACACACACACACACACACACACACACACACACACACACACACACACACACACACACACACACACACACACACACACACACACAAACGCGCACACACACACGTACATATGCATTCACATCTCTTCTTACAAACACAACGCACCCAATCCCCTGGTCCCTGGACCCTGAACAACGCACACAATAACACACATATATACACACATACACACAGACACACACATACATATATACACTCACTCATATATAAACCCACACATGTATGCATACAAAGGAAACCATTGCTCAAGACCCCCAGAGTTTACATCTCCATGGCAACAGAACTCCCACTTTGAGGAAAGCGTCTCAAAGTTGACACCCCATCCTGTCAGGAAGGCATAGGTGGGGGTTTGAGGGGGGGGGGGGGGGGGGGGGGATATGGTGTAAAAACACAGCTGTCTGGCCAATCAGAAGCCTTGCCTCAGGGCGTTCATAATTATGATCTGATGGTTTTAAAAGTAATAGCCCTGTTTGATTTGGTTCCTTTCAAAGTAAAGGTGTGTCATTTGCACTAATGAACACTCACACTGCCAGTCAGGTGGAAAGATGGCCAACATTGACATCAGCAGTGCTGATGTCAATGTGGTGTTTAGAGGGGAACAGGCCTGGGAATTAGTACTTAAAGGGGACCTATTATGCCTTTCGACTTTTATGACCTATAAACGTTGATATAATGATTGATAGTCATCTTTAACCATACACAAAAAACGATGTAGATTTTCGAGAAACTCTTCCTCTCATCTGGGCGCTTTCAGCATTTTCTGTCAACGCTCGGTTTCGTCCTTCT
>NC_044066.1:18114094-18121594 GCF_902167405.1 Gadus morhua | reverse complement strand
CGTATGGTGACTAACAGAAAAACGGTAGTGAGAGTGACTCCCACTCCCATATTAGTCACTTGTCAGGTGGCTCTTTGGAAATGCAACCGCCAGATGATGACATGGACAGATGTTGGAGAGCGCACGCGTAAAAGACGTGCATGCATACACGCACGTATGCGCACATACACACACACACACACACACACACACACACACACACACACACACACACACACACACACACACACACACACACACACACACACACACACACACACACATGCAGGAAACATATTAGGCAATAACTGAGGAATGTACAAGTCCAGTTGAGGTTATCTTTGGAGACTAAGGGGGTTCATTTAAAGGGCTGGTTTGGATTTAAGTTTTAGTTACACAACAAGGAGAGATGCTTGTTGTGTGTTTGTATGAGAAATGGTCAACAAAAAGAACCAAATGTTCTGGGATAGAAAAAGAATGGTGTTCTCTCGTATTCTGTGGGCTGTAAATGATCCTTGCTTCCTGGTAAGGAGAGTAGAATGTTGCAAGCAAAAAAATAAATAAGGGTTTGAATGTTTTTCTTGACGTGGTTGGGAAATAAAACAAGATATGCTATCACATTTGCATTTATGTCCTTTCAAGTCCTGCACCGCTTTTAGTTGTGACCAGTCTGATTGAACTGGTTTCTCGGATTTTCCCAGTCACCACCACTGAATGTTCCTGGTCTGCTTATTGCTAGCAGACCACAGAATTGCATCTTGATGTTATCACTGACCTGGAAAGGTATTTGTTCTGCAGAGCGGAAATCACATTGATCCAGTGGAAATTTGGTATTAACCATCTTACCCGAAAGTGCCTTTGGTCTGGTTCACAACAATGCAGCCTATTCATAGACTTGTCTGCAGCGCATGTTAGAAGGAATTAGCTGATTGAACGAAAAAAAAGGTAAGGTGAGACATGTATTATGTCCCTTTTTCTGTGCAGGCGTCAATTTAGTTGTAAACGTTTTAATCGTGATCAGTAGCCTCCTCATTCTGTTAACATTTATGTTTTGTATCATGCAATTATGTTGCTGTTATTTGTATGCCTGTGTCCATGCTCTTTAAAATAGTGATTTTCGTTATAATTCATTACCATTTATTAAGCCACACTTTTCATGGCATCTCCTCAGATCTGTGTGTTCTCTGGATGAAAGGGATGTCGGCCATCTTTCTTTGCTGTGGGTCTTTGGCAGCGGGAACTCAATACCTTGATAGCAATCTAAATTGAATGTGCCTGGTAACCCACTTCACCAGTCTAAACACTTCCTCTGCGAATTTTGGGGCCGGTGGTACGCCAGACAAACTCTCAACTAGACAGAGAGAACATGTTCCTTTAAAAGGTGATCGTTCACTGTTTTCCATTCTGCCATTCGTTAGCAATCCAACTTTTCTTCTTGAGACTTTTTAATTGTACTTTTGCCTTTTTAGCATATTGGCATCCAACAGAACCTTGTGAACATGTTACAGACTGTAAAATGACTTTGGAACTTCACAACAAAAACAAATGTTTAAGGTCAAGACCTTTGCCTTTGGTTTTTGTTGTTAGCAAAGAGTTGCCAGGTAGCATTTGTCGTTGAGTATGCTACCGTGTTCCAATCTTGTTCACTCTTATTCAGTTAATGAGGAAACCATTATTACTATCTCCTTGCATATCGTACATTTAGTCTCACCAGCACGAATTGAACTACAGTCAATGGATTCCAACACTCGCCAGGGATGGACATTGGACTGAAGCCATCATGCTCCATGTGGTGATATTTCATAGAGCTTGGAACAGAGTGTTCTGGACCTCAGGAGTCCATCCCCCCGCCCGAGGGGGGGGGGGGGGGGTTGCAGGAGCACCTGCAACGTGTCAGCCACATGATATGAACACGTTTAAGTTAAAATCGCAATGAACCTCATTTTTTGCCGACAGTGTTTCTGGACAAACAAACACAAAGACCACGTTACTGGAAGCCAAGATAGAACGTTTATGTGGAGAGAAGAAGCAGAGGCAAAACCAGTTGGCGTAGCTCAATTAGGTGTTGGCCACATCTGTTCGGGTCCAGTCTGATGAGAATTCATCATGTGGTCGCTGGAAAACCCAGTCTCTGCACTGGTTGGATACAGTGCGGTCAAACCCGTCCGTGTTCCCATTCAACCCATCCGAAAACCTTTGAATAGGTCTCGAAAGCTTTCCAAACCAGTGCATCGCTCTCTCCCGGACTCATTAAGCCTTGCTAGGGTTTGTCAATAACCCAGTTCTTGGCAAAACAGAGGCCAAATACTCGAATGGAAATGAATGGATGGGTGGGAAAGATAAAATGTAACTTTAGGACGCCACATTCTTCGGTTCTGGTCCAATAGTACTGTTGGCCTGGTAGACACGGGCTTGGATATTTTCTTTTTATTGTTCTGGAGCCACCAATGGGCCATGGGATCAGTGCGTTTCTGTTGGAATCGGGTTGTGTTTGTCTTAGAGTCTGCAAGCATTCATTCCACATAGTTCACATTTTCAGTACCCGAGCTCGTGTTCCTTTATGCAAACTGTCCTCCCTTTGCAAAAGACAGCAAGGGAGAGGTTGAGAGAGAGAAGGGTGTGGTAAGAGGATCCATGCCACCTTCCCACTCACATCCCTATGGTGTGGCAATATTTAGCAAATGGCAGCAACTCCGACTTCCCGCACCTCGTAAATTTGACGAATGCGAAAAATAACTTTATTACTTAATACCTAGAAGTGGAAAGGCCCCCGTTTTGAATGACGCAGACAAAGGATTGGTGGGTGTATGTGAGGTAATAAGAACCACAAACACACAAACGGACTGTGACTTCATGTAACATCGGTGGACACAACCCCGTCAGACAACAACAACCCCTCCCCTTCAATACACCGATTGATCGATCAAGCATTCTGGCACTTTAGCCTCAACAACGCAAAAGTAATTTAAAGTTTATTATCTCCTTTCTCTTTTTGTCTCTTCTCGGCCCCTTCGTTGCTAACTCGTCTGGTGCTAGTGCTAACTCCGACATCTGAGATCCACGGTCTGGAGCGTCCAGCGAAGTCTGTAGGAAGTTAACAAAGGCAGTGGTTTGTTAGAGCTGAGTCACCAGAGGCCAGCTTGGTTTCATCATTGAAACCAAGATGGTTTGGTTCAGAGTCAACCCTGAAAACATAAACGCTCAACAATGTGTGCCGATTAGCTGTTCCCAGTGACAGCGGGCCGGAAAATCAAATAAATCTATACCTCATGCGTGTCACTTCATAATACTTTCACCACCGTTATTTGTTAAAGTAATAGGAATGTATGAGCCGCTATCGGAAAGCATTTAGCATGAAGCTGCAGGAGTCACTTTGAGCAGGTTAACCGGTACATACTAGCCCTTTAGTGGCTCATACACGAGCTACGAGCCCCGGGCACGCTGCGTGGCAAACGCAGTAACAACTAAATGGAAAAAACGTGTCAAAAAAAACAAAAAGGGTTGCACACAAAACCAATGTCTGCTCAAATCTGAAGCAGGTGGTAGTGGGTGGGTTTGTCAAGCCGATGGCTCCGTTTCTCAGCATTGTTATTCGCTTTGGAAGCATATTGCAGTATATTAATGAGCTGGGACAGAACCATATAACACTGTTTCTTGGAACAGAGACTGGAAAGAAACTGCTCGATTTGTTGTTTTTTCATTCTTAACTCCAAACATGGACTTAATGCCTTGGCGTGTAGGCCTACTAATATTTGGTAGACGATATTACATTGAACAAAGACAATTCCCATGTTGGAAACCACAGCTGAGTTTAATCAGATGCTGTGTATTCTTGATGATAACCCTGTGCTGTGTTTCCTTGGTGGCAAAAAGGATCTCACCTCCTTCTGTGATTGGATACTGAGCACTAAAGATTCCAGGGATGTTGCCAGGCAACTTACATTTCACCAATTAACTCTGAACCCTACTTCTGACCCCGCGTTTCACAGCGGCCACGTCGTCGGGCAAACACAGGTGCTCTCATAACCCTCCTTTATTGGTCTGCTACCTTTTAACGCTTCGGGGGAAGGTGTAGAGGGGGGGGTCACGTCATGAATCGGAGGGGTAACCATGACGACTCAGACGCATTTTAACCACCACCTGGGTGGTGGAATGGAACGCACGCACAAACATAACAGCGTGCGTTGCCACGGTCTCCAAAGAGGGATAACCAATTACCAGTGTGATGTCCCATAATCCCTCTTGAAACTGTAGTTGAAACAAGTGCAGAAATGGGTACGAGAGGTTGTTACGTGACGTTGCAAATGTTTTCATTTCAGGATTCTACGTTGGAAACCAAGTGGGGGTGGTTTCAATTGCATTCAATGAGCTGCTTCCTGATGTGAATCACATGCATTTTACTATAGATAGCACAGAGATAATCATGTTAGTATAGATGTAATCAACTATGGTGGTGTGTAGGTTATCTTTACATGGTGTGCATGTGTTTGGGTGGGTTACTCTGGCGTCTAGACTTTCGTCTGCTCTTCGTCAAAGCGCAACCACACACACACACGCACACGTGCACACACACACACCCCCCCCCCCCCCCCCCCCCCCCACGTTTGAGCTCTGATGGACAACGGCGTTGGTGGACAGTCACATCCACCTGTAATTGTTACCCTCTTTATTGCTCCAACCCTCCTTCTTGCTGTGTGTTATGTTTACAAGATGGAAATGAGAGACCACAACCTGGTAGCAAGGAGGAGAGGGTGGGAGGGGGGGGGGGGGGAGACACAGTATCTGTCAGTTCTGTCAGTGCGTTCTGAGTCATGTTCAGTATTTATTTGTTTTTACAGATTTATTTACAAAATTGTGCTTACACTGTAAAAAAAAGGGCCTTCTTTCCACGGTGGTGAAATTTCATTGTAGGTCCAGCTAGACGAGCAACTAGTTATTTCCTTTTCTCTCTCTCCGTCTCTGTCTCGGTCCCTGCCTCACCCTCCTCTCTCCCTCTCTTTCCCCCATGAGTTAGCGTGCTCTCTCGTCCGGTTGACATACAACCCAGACGTGGGTAAAAAAATGGGAGCGGAGGGAAATAATTGCTTAGGTAATGTCTGCCACTTAGCTAAGAAAAACAAAACGACACCAGGACACAGAGACGGACACCATGACACACAAATTCTGACTCCAAATTTCAATCACTCTTGCTTTTAATCGGTCGGTGGCTGTCTGATTCACTCCCTGGGTCTCTGGCTTTGCTTTGATAGGCTTTGCTAGGCTTTTAGCATGTTGGTACTAGGCATGCCGTTATAGACAACCAGTCTAGATGTACTGTAAGTACGTTGCCCTTGGTAACACTCAAAACCGTAAGAATTGTAGAGTGGTTTTCAAACTGTGGCTGGCGGCCCCTTGCGGGCCCAGCAGGGGACAGAGTGGATTGTGGGAAAGCTACAAACCCTTGCCAAAATAAATATGCATGCCATGTGTTTGAGGACTGAAAAGGGGAATACTGTATTGATGAGCACTGCATCGAGAAATGTTAATTATTACAGGTTTTTCTATACGGAATTTAAATGTGGGCTAAATATTACCTGGGTCTAATGTACCGCGATGGTTTAAGCTGGTGTCATTTGACGCTTTTATCTGATGGGATTTAGGGTCTTCAAGCGGAAGGTAGAGTGTTAGCCTTGTTCCAAAGTATGTCACCAGTTTGTGGTTACAGAATGAATCAAAAAATTGCACTCAAGACTTAACTCACATATTTGCAGCATTATCCGTATATTGATTCGCACATGAAAGAGTGAAAATAAATGAAGGACTTTGACAGGCTCGCTGAAGAGGAAGGATCAGGTATTTGGGGTCAGTAAGAGATACTGCAAGCTGTTCAACAGATAGCTCTGTGGAAACCATCTCCAGCACTAAGACGAGGAATGCCAGTAAAATCTGCCCATGGCATTCACTCTGACACCTGAAGCCTTTGGGGTATTCAGATCAGCTTTTACTGACTAGACGGCCAGGAATTTAAAGGAAATAAACCTTTGGCATATTGAAATTCTACATTTTCTTCGGTTTTAAACAACAATGGTTATTAACAGATGACAGATGACCCTTAACATTATTTCTTTTATGCATAAAAAACCTTCAAGAAACATTTGCCAGTCTTTGTTTTTTTTGGATGAGGAACGCAAAACCCAGCTCCCAAGCCGTTACAAAGACTGGCATGGAATATGACGCAACTTTTTTTCTCTGTGTCATCTGCAGCGGATTTGCGCAAGAACGTCCCAGGACTGAAAAGGAGATAAGACTTCCATACAAGGCTATCGAAAGAAAGATGAACTCGATAAATATGGAATGTGACATGTTTCAAACAACACCACCCTTCTTCCCGCTCCACCTATTATCAGGGGAGCAGAGGACAGAGAGTTTTGCCATTTCAAAAAGGGGGGATCAATTGCTTATCCTACGATCTGGGGAGCTTAACTTTGTTATTACAACATATTGTTTGTGTCTATAGTCTGCGTGGGGTTCTCAAGGAGCTGCGCCTCTACTCGTTTATCCACCACCGCCACAATTGCTTGAGCGCTCCGTCTGGATGGGATTCAGAGCGAGGACTCTGAGGAGGAAGAGGAACTCACGGCAGCCCCCTTGTGGGGAGATAGAACACTGCTCTTTCCCCTGGCTCTGTTTGCCTGCTGTAGAGTTTGACGATACAGTTATGCCCTTCTTCGGGCACGTGGCAAATCACCTAATTTGTGGAATATTTAACGTTTGAGAGCGAAGTTGGTTGCAAACTACTCTGTTTCATTACCTGTAGCCTATCTAATGTGTGTGTCGATGCGTTTGTGTGTGCGTGGGACTTGTCTGTGCAGATACTAGTCGAAGATGGACTGTCTGTGTGTGAGCGTGTCTGCGTGCGTGTGTGTATAGAGGTCCGTCTGGCTCCCATGGTTTCTACCTCTCTATCCCCTCCTCTCGCAATCCCTACCCTCCTCTTTTACTTTTCTCGGCTTCTCCACTCCTCTCGACCTCCTCAAGCGCCCCCTAGTTGTTATAAATGTAATAGCACTTGACTTTTGCACGTGTGTGTGTGTGTGTGTGTGTGTGTGTGTGTGTGTGTGTGTGTGTGTGTGTGTGTGTGTGTGTGTGTGTGTGTGTGTGTGTGTGTGTGTGTGTGTGTGTGTGTGTTTACGTAGAGCCCTGCATATGGAAAAATTGCATTTCATAAATGTGTGATTCTCTACACAGGCCACAGCATCCACGTCATTCCAAACTCCATTTTACATCACACAGGTCTTCGCAACGTTCCATTAGCCATTAGTGTTACGTAACCACACTTGCAAAGAGTTTAGCATAACTGTGATAATGAGACAGTGTACTGAGCTTAAGTTTGCAAGCACGAACGGAGAGAAGACATCGCAAGAAGAAAAATAAGACAGACAGTCGACTGGTTTCAGTCGACTGGTTTCAGCCGCTGGCGCTAATGCTGCTGCTGAATGGAAAAAGGTGCTGAGGGAGGAACGCGACGACGCGCTGTGCCAG
>NC_044066.1:18104094-18109094 GCF_902167405.1 Gadus morhua | reverse complement strand
TAGAGCTCGCGGAGGGACAGCGGCAGGCCCAGCGGCGCCCCCGTCAGCCCGTTGCCGTCCAGGCTCAGCGTCCGCAGCCTCCCCAGGGGCGAGAGCGCCCCGCTGGGGAAGCCCTCCGACCCGTCGCCCAGGCTGTTATTGCGGAGGCTGAGCACCAGGAGGCCGGGGCACCGGAGCCAGGCCGCCGCTGACACCGCCCCCACCCGGTTGTCGTCGAGGCGCAGCTCCTCCAGGGCGGGCGGGAGGTCGGTGGGCACGCGCTCCAGGAAGTTACCGTCGAGGTGCAGCCGCCGCAGCGCGGGGAGCGCCCTGAAGGCCGACTGCACGGCGGCGTCGGCGAGGCGGTTGCGGCTGAGCACCAGGGCCTCCAGGGAGAGGAGCCCACGGAACGACCCCGCCCGGAGGCTGGAGATGAGGTTGTTCGTGAGCAGGACGTAGCGGGCGTTGTACGGGATCCCGTAGGGGACCCGGGCCACGCCTTGGTCCGAACACTGGACCACCCTAGACAAACAAACAAACAAACGTCATAAAATATACATTAAGACTTTTTAAACCATACGTTATAATATGGTTCAGTCACGACCATTATATCTTGATATAATGGTCGTGATATAACTTATATCACGTTTACTGCCTGCATGGACACACTCGACATCGGAAGCATTTCATACGATAGCAATTTGCACTTAGTCGGTTTAATTAGTCATTTTGCTGGATGTGAGCAGTTGATTTTTTTTTCATGCATTAATTACGTCAGCATTGACCGCTCACATCTTCAGAAATACCGTCTTAGTTTTGGATGCGTACAAAATGTAGTCTTACCGCGCATGTCCTTGATCCATGCCAACCTGTGATCCTAAACAATCGGCGGTATTGATAACGCTAACTAGTCAACTAACCCGTCCTGGTTAGCTGCAGCCCCACAGTCAACAGATGGTGCTCACCTGTCATAGCAGGCACACTCCAGGGGGCAGTAGGCGTCCTTAAAGTACGGGAAATACGGCGTGGTGGTTTCCTCCGCCGTCCACGTCGGCGCCGCTGTCGTCCTTCCTGATTCGGTGGTTGAACTTTTCTTTTTGTTGCCCTTCATCTTTCTCATTTGGTCCAGCTTTGCCTTTCTCAGTGTGGTCGCGTTGGCGGCTGGGTGGGTGCGCACCAGCAGGGCGGGGGGTTCGGTCCGGACCGCTTCGGTCCGCCTCACGGTGGACCTGGTGGTCCCCTGCTCTGACGGGGTGGTGCCCTCGGGGGGAGCCATGGACTCAGCCGACCTGGCTGAAGGTGGCGTCGGTGCTGCGGGGGATCGGGGCTCCGTCGGCGGGGGGGGGGACTTGGTGGATGTAGAAGCAGGGGTCAGCTCTTCCCCTGGGGGGTCTTCCCCCCCGTGCTGGTTCCTCCCTGGGGTCGACGCGGGCCCGTCTGCGGGGGCGACGCTGTCCAGCCGGGGGGGCCGGGGGTCCTCCGCAAGGCCGCGGCCGCCGCCGGACGTTGGCCGCCCCCTGACTCCACCCAACGCCCCCGCCAGGCCCTGGTCTCTGGGGGCAGGCAGAGTGGTAGAGGTGGAGCCGGGAGGGGGGCGCAGAGGGACGCCGGAGGGCGAGGGCGTGAGCGAGCCACGGAGCCATGGAGGGCCGGCGCGGGGGTCGGGAGGAGAGCGCTTCCCACCGGCGTCTCCGTCTCCGATCGGGGGGGCCGAGGGCGGCGCGACGTGCCGGGGGTCTCCAGGGGGCGCCCCGTCGACCTCCCCCTCCCCCTCCCACACCGCCCCTCGGTGCTGATGTTCCCCGGGACGCTCCCGGAGGTCAACCCCGTCCACCAGGTTCCGCTCCTTCTCCTCGCGCTCCGGCCCGCGCCGCTCCTCGTACGCCGTCGGCCCGTCGTTACCGCGGCGACGCTCCTCCCGCCGGTTCTCGGCGAGAGACGTAGCCTCTGCAACGGCCGTTTCTGGAGCAAAGACGGGGGAACATGGGATTCATGTTGGGTGCAACTGTCATTCTGTTCCCCTGAAGCGCCTGGCGGCCCAAATGCAGACTGAAGAGACTATGGATGAGAGTCAAGATGAAAGGAGTTCCTGACTAATTAGGGCAAACAACAATAGAACCGTTCAGAGAGGGTAACTGTCCGGGTAACAGGGGAGATAATAAGGCAGGAACGTAAGAAAGACAGAGCAGAGAGCAGATTATAAAACTGAAACTTGAACTCGATGGGAAGAAGTTGAAAACAGAACCATGCAGACTGCGGGCAAACATAGACGATAAGACAAGGAAACAATGACCACAGTACACTTGTACACACACACACACACACACACACACACACACACACACACACACACACACACACACACACACACACACACACACACACACACACACACACACACACACACACTTCCTCCCTCCCTCCCTCCCTCCCTCCCGCACGCACGCACGCACGCACGCACGCACGCACGCACGCACGCACGCACGCACGCACACACTTCCTCCCTCCCTCCCTCCTTCCCTCCCTCCCTCCCTCCCTCCCTCCCTCCCTCCCTCACTCACTCACTCACTCACTCACTCACTCACTCACTCACTCACTCACTCACTCCCTCCCTCCCTCCCTCCCTCCCTCCCTCACGCACGCACGCACGCACTCACTCACTCACTCACTCACTCACTCACTCACTCACTCACTCACTCACTCACTCACTCACTCACTCACTCACTCACTCACTCACTCACTCACTCACACACTCACTCACTCACCTGAGTCAGAAAATATTATCGTATTATCATAACTATGATTGAAAAGGATATACAAATTACATAAACCTTATTTACATAATTACTAGTCAATTAAAAAGGAATTGAGCTACATTCGCGTTGGACCCAGAGATGCCTCCCGTCCTCTCTCTAATGGAGAGGTGTTAAGATAGTTAGCGTTTGCATTGCCACTGTAGCCATGAAGTCTGACACTGAGACCATGGTAATCGACTGACTGCTTTGTTGTGTAGATTATTTTAACTGTATTGCAGTATTGCTTGCAGCCTTGCTGACATGGCAACACACACACACACACACACACACACACACACACACACACACACACACACACACACACACACACACACACACACACACACACACACACACACACACACACACACACACGCATGCACACACAACGCTTATTCATTGAAACAAGACTATGGGGTCAGATGAGGACATCTAATGAAATAAAACACAACACCAATCTTTCAAAACTGAACAAGCACACAAAAAAAAAAAAACACAGAACGTTTAAATAATTAAGCTTCTCTGACAATGCGTGTTGTATGTCGGTTTAGGTTTTTATTTGTCTTTCTTTGTAGGCCTACTGTATGTATTCACTGGTGTGGTAATCTTGTCAAACCTGTGTCATTGAGGTCTGCATCTCAATGCAACTTACTGTTTAAGAGGATAAAAAGCTGAAACATCCCTCTACTGTGAATTAATGTGATTGATGAAACTGCGTCACTAGGGTTTCCTTAGTCTGACCCTAGCAACCAATCTACATGCTTCAGAGTACTTCACATTCCCATGTTAAGGGCCTTATGACTCTCATCCAAGTGCTAATGAGATGGTAAACAAGAGGTCTAGCATCAGTAAATACCATGGAATATTACAGAGAGAGAGAGAGGGAGAGAGAGAGAGAGAGAGAGAGAGAGAGAGAGAGAGAGAGAGAGAGAGAGAGAGAGAGAGAGAGAGAGAGAGAATGTAGATCATACAGTCAATAATGTCTAAGGAGATGGTAAACAGAGCAGCCTCCCCAGTATCATTTTGCATCTTAATTTACAGTTTGTGCTTGTTTTCGAGAACGATGCATACATACATAGATAGATAGACTCCGCTCCATAATAAAGGGTACTTACGCGGTTGCGTTACGTAGGAATAGCCGATCATCACCATTCCCATCAGTAGCAGAATACACGCCTGAACTCTATCTGTAAACGGTACGAAAGGAAAAGCTACATCAGGACATTGTCAAAATGATAACAATGAGTTTCCCATTGTTTCAATTCTACCAACTAGGTAAATAGTATCTTACAATTACGATGGACTAGTGTATATTGTCCATTGTCATTCTAATCCCAAAATACTTCCTTACTTCCTTAAAATACAGTTAATTAAGCTCTAGGATCTAGCTCTAGGATATCAATTATTTAGGCCGTGAATATATCGACCACGCAACCTTTCGTAAACTCTTTTAAATCAATGATAACGTCATGCAATGCAGCATCCATCCAACAAACGACATCTAGGAATCTGGGATAAACGATGGTGTTGTGTGGAAGCTCACCTGAGCTGTGCATGATGCCCCTGCATGCGGGAGCGTGGGTCCCCCAGGGCCGTCCGAGTCTGTCTGCTCCCTGCCCAGCGCAGCACTCGAGCTGCTACGGGAGGCAGTCCGGTACCCCCCAATCTCCATCACCGCCATCGCCACCCATTCTCAACCCCACCCCATGCAAGAGCAAACACATGCACAGGCGCAAACGTGCAAGGACACACACACACACGCACGCACACAGACACATACACCCACACCTGTACACACAAAGAAATAAACACACCTTCCCTCTCTCGCTATATATTTATCTCTTGTTCAATCTTGATATTTCTCTCTCTCTCTCTCTCTCTCTCTCTCTCTCTCTCTCTCTCTCTCTCTCTCTCTCTCTCTCTCTCTCTCTCTCTCTGTCTCTCTCTCTCTCTCTCTCTCTCTCTCTCTCTCTCTCTCTCTCTCTCTCTCTCTCTCTCTCTCTCTCTCTCACACACACACACACACACACACACACACACACACACACACACACACACACACACACACACACACACACACACACACACACACACACAGTAACAGTGACAATAGGGGACGTTTTTGAGGCTTTAGGGGAAAGACTGTAATCTGATATTTTCACATCTACACTCAGGACCGGCCAGCTAGGCTGAGGTAATGGCTCTAAAAATACCGGTATCTCCTGG
>NC_044066.1:18089094-18091594 GCF_902167405.1 Gadus morhua | reverse complement strand
CAGACTTAAGAACAGAATGTCTCATGGGGGAAACGGTGACTACTGTATTTATTTGTTTATGAATGTCATAGGAACCAGGACCCCCCCCGCCCCCGCCCCCTCACAGTGTGACTTGCGTCTTGTCTTCGTCACGATGGTGTCAGAGCGAAACAAAGCCGGAGATGTGGCCTGCGTGTTAGAGTGTATCAAAGATCTGCTCCAGCAACAGCTGCTTTCAGCAGCGGAACAACCTGGATCAAAGCTATTATTCACAGATGCTTCCGGGCCAGCTCCCGTTATTCCCCCCCCCCCCCCCCCCTCCCCCTCCATTGGTCATGCGATCTCTCCGTGCGTCTCTACCTCACCCCCCCCCCCCCCCCCGTCACACACACACAATAAAAGGCTATATGCTCAATATTGTAATTCTGCTCCACATCGAAACAACATTATATTCTCTGAAGGTTACATCATTTTTGCTTAATTTCCTGTTTTCTCTTCCTCCCTGCGTTTTTCTGCTGCGCGTCTCACTACTGCTTCCTCCTCACCCTTTCCCTTGCGTTCTCACGGCTCCATTCTATGATCCCGGTTGATCGATGGAGGGGAGGATGATGATGAAGATGAGGGGGAGTGTTTTGGGCATAAATGGTGATTTACCTCCCAGGCTGAAGGCTCTGTGGTCCAAACGGACTGCTGGTCTTCTGGAAGAAAGAAAGAAAAACAAACCCATCTGCAGGCACTGAACATTAAAGAGAACGGAAATAGCGGAAAAATAATAATATGCACACACACATCTGGGTGCATGTGTGTCAACGTGCATGTGCGTGTGTGTGTGGGTGTGTGCCTGTGGGGATTTGTGTGAGGGTGCAAGTGTGCGTGTGTGTGTGTGTGTGTGAGTGTGTGTTTTGAAGTGCATTGTGCTTGTGTGTGTGTGTGTGTGTGTGTGTGTGTGTGTGTGTGTCTTTCGAAGAGCCTGTCATTGTGCTTGTGTGTGTGTATGCATCATTGTGTGTGTGTGTGTGTGGATCTAAATATCCAGTTCATTCCGGAGGAACTGCATCCCTTGGTGGACACGCTTTACGATAGTGTTTTAAATAAACTTCCTGACGAACACCCTGCCCTAATAAACACCCTGGTTGGTCGCGCCGTACTCACAGCACTATCAAGTGAACTTGTATGGTTTTCAAGCGGGCACGAATACGAAGCTTACGGTGTTGCGCTGCGTTTTCCACTGAGCTTCAAAGGGATTCACAGAGAGGGAACTCGCTCTGAAGCGGCTAAACAAGTCGGAGGGCTGTGAACTATTGGGCATGAGAGTCGTTCTCCCTACACATTAAGATGAATCCGGGCGTTGAACCGACTGATGTTGGGAGTATAGCGTTAAGTAGAACTGCATCCCTACGTTCTGTGATGTCTTCTCCTGGGTGTGTACACGCTGTACCGGGATGCAAGGGTTTACATGGGGTCCAAGAATCGCTTCTGAGGCATTGAAGTCTTAAAACAACATCCGGGCGTGTATATGTTGTGTATATGTTGGATCTGATCGTGCTTAAATATTTGATGGCAACTTGATGGAGATTGCTGTGAAAAAAAATATCTGATTTTGTTGGGAATATATTTCCGACACTGGCGGGGCGAATCCTACACACACACACACACACACACACACACACACACACACACACACACACACACACACACACACACACACACACACACACACACACACACACACACACACACACACACACACACATTCAACAGCAAAAAAATGCAGCCATTTTGTCAGCAACCCTTTTTTTATCTTTACACTTTGCAGTTACTCAACACACCTCTGAATGACACAGCAGGGTCGGCTTACAGTCAACAACCACAATTGGAAGAAACCCAACACAAAGTCAACACGCAACATGCAACACAGCGTACAAGTGACGTTCACCCTTCTTTATCACGTCTCCTCACATCATGACTCAAATGAGACAAGAGAAAACCTCTCTGTTTCCTAACCACTCACAGGGGACTCGGTAACACCCTCCCTGGTTACCGTGACAACGCGGACCCCCGAGACCTGGCGACAGCACCCCCCCCCCCCCCCCCCCCCCCCCCGTCTCCCCCCCCCCCCGTCTCCAGGGGACTTTAGTGGGAAACATCGACGTATGCGATGCTGTAATGAGAGCCAGGCGGTCAGCCGGCCCCATTACATGAAAGGCAGGAGGATAAAAGTACCTGCTTCCATCGGAAAGGTCACCAGGGACAGAAATAGAGGCGCGAAATCCCTGATGGGAGGCTTATGATTGAACCTGTATATACTTCAGCTTCAGAAAATACGTTTTGTGCTTCCAAGTGGGCAACTTTAATCATATAAAGTTATTATCAGGTATTAATTGCATTAATTTGCAATTAATTTACTCCTTCCCACTCCTTTTCAAATGTGTTGAGAAAAAAGGAAAAAATAACCTTGTTTTAGTTTCTGCCAATTGATGACATGTTTTTCTTGCATATTTGAAATAAATTACATTCAATC
>NC_044066.1:18069094-18074094 GCF_902167405.1 Gadus morhua | reverse complement strand
GAAGTGACACTTAAGATTTATAGCAGCTCATTCAGGCGTGTGCGAAAGAAAGAGGTCAGAGGGAGAGAGAAAGAGAAAGAGAGAGCGAAAGAGAGAGAGAGAGAGAGAGAGAGAGAGAGAGAGAGAGAGAGAGAGAGAGAGAGAGAGAGAGAGAGGTAGAGAGAGAGATAGAGAGAGAAAGAGAGAGAGAGAGAGAGGGAGGGAGAGAGAGAGGTAGAGAGAGAGAGAGTTAAAGTGTTATGTTGGACAGACGAAGCAAGGGCGGAAGGGATGGAACCAAACACGGCCGTTACAACAAGGTCAGATGCTAACAATCAAAACAACAACATGGAGACTCTCTCTCTCTCTCTCTCTCTCTCTCTCTCTCTCTCTCTCTCTCTCTCTCTCTCTCTCTCTCTCTCTGTCTCTCTCTCTCTCGGAGGAGGAGGAATGGGAGGGTGGATTAGAATAATCAATTACAATGGAGGCAGAGGAGGACGTTGTGATGGGGGAGGAGGAGGAGGGAGAGGGAGGAGGAGGAGGAGGAGGAGGAGGAGGAGGAGGAGGAGGAGGAAGAGGGAGGGGGAGGAGGAGGAGGAGGAGGAGAAGGAGAAGGAGGGAGAGGGAGGAGGAAGAGGGAGGAGAAGGAGGAAGAGGGAGGAGGAGGAGGAGGAGGAGGAGGAGGAGGATGTTGTGATGGAGGAGGAGGTGGAATAGTTAGAGGGGGGGGCGTAAAAGGAAGGTGAAAGTGTTATTTGGAAACAGCCCAGTTGATCAAAGGGGGGGAAGGGGATGGGGGGGAGGGGGGATGGGAGGGGGAAGGGGGGAGGGGGGATGGGAGGGGGAAGTGGGATCCAATGAGGATGCAGTGATTGCTCGTGTGTTTCCCATGTGTGTGTTTTTTCTGTATCTCTGTGGAGTGTGCCGTATGTGTGTGTGTGTGTGTCTGGTGTATGGTGTGTGTGTGTGTGTGTGTGTGTGTGTGTCTGGTGCATGGGGTGTGCGTGTGTGTGTAGTGTGTGTGTGTGTGTGTGCGTGTGTGTGCCCTTCACATTGCATTAGACAAAGCAGGAAGATGGACCAGGCGAAGAGAGCGAGAGAGAGAGAGAGAGAGAGAGAGAGAGAGAGAGAGAGAGAGAGAGAGAGAGAGAGAGAGAGAGAGAGAGAGAGAGAGAGAGAGAGAGAGAGAGAGAGAGAGAGAGGGGAAGGTGTGCTCGCTCCCCTCCCCTCCCTGTGTGTGTGTAGCGTATCCCGTCTGGGAGGCTAGGCTACGTGCTACGCGGTTAGCGGTAACAGGCCAAGCTACGGGCACTTCCATCCGGCGTAAATAATACAATGATCAAAGACCAGTGAGCTGTCTGTCTGTCTGTCTGTCTGTCTGTCTGTCTGTCTGTCTGTCTGTCTGTCTGTCTGTCTGTCTGTCTGTCTGTCTGTCTGTCTGTCTGTCTGTCTGTCTGTCTGATTTCCCCTCCATTTGTCCACCTCGAGGGCTGCCCTCGCTCTGTGATCCCAGAAGTTAAATCAGTTTGTTGTATCCACCACATTTTTTTCAAATCCCGAGAGAACACCGGCCCTATGGTGCGTTCCAGAGCCCATCCAAACCAGTGGGACGCAGGACTCATCCTACCTCCAACTAAGAAAAGGGCACTGGAATGCCTGTCGAGGTGGAACCTCCCACCGTCGAAGTGGAACCTCCCACCGTCGAAGTGGAACATCCCACCGTCGAAGTGGAACATCCCACCGTCGAAGTGGAACATCCCACCGTCGAAGTGGAACATCCCACCGTCGAAGTGGAACATCCCACCGTCGAAGTGGAACATCCCACCGTCGAGGTGGAACCTCCCACCGTCGAAGTGGAACCTCCCACCGTCGAAGTGGAACCTCCCACCGTCGAAGTGGAACATCCCACCGTCGAAGTGGAACATCCCACCGTCGAGGTGGAACCTCCCACCGTCGAAGTGGAACCTCCCACCGTCGAAGTGGAACATCCCACCGTCGAAGTGGAACATCCCACCGTCGAAGTGGAACATCCCACCGTCGAAGTGGAACATCCCACCGTCGAAGTGGAACATCCCACCGTCGAGGTGGAACCTCCTACTGTCGAACTGGGGGGGGATCGACCTACCCCCACTTCACCAAGTAGGAGCTGGTAGTTCAGGTAGGATAAGTCCCACATCCCATTGCTCTGGATGGGCTCTGGAACGCACCATTAGATACATGTACCCTCTCCTGGCAACCTGTTCTACCTGTTACATGAAACAGAAAAACGTTGGACAATGTACAATTTAATATCAAATATTAGTATTAATATTATTTTCCAAGTAAAGACTTTCTTTATAAATATCAAAATGATGATGTATTTATAGACACGTATTATATAATGCCAGCGTGCTATACATCGTTGTTCATGGTACGTAGTTGTTTTTCCAGAGCCCATGTACAAACTGCACTTTTGCACTTCTGGTTGGTCACAAAACCTAATTTCGTTGTACTCTGCACAATGACATTAAAGTGAATCCAATCCAATCCAATGCATAGTGAATATAAAAGCATTCCCTGGTTGACACTTAATAAAGTGCGGCCCAGTACCAGTCAAGGGGAAACGGCCCCTTTGATTCCCCGTCGGCGTGGGCTGCTGGTTCTCCGCGTGTCGAGGAATTTAGTGAGAGGGCGATAATAGAGTGAAATCAAGGGTACACATTAACCACGCCTGATGCAATACACTGTAACGAGACCGCCATAGACACGCTTCATCCACCTGTGTGTGTGTATGTGTGTGTAGGAGAGAGAGAGAGAGAGAGAGAGAGAGAGAGAGAGAGAGAGAGAGAGAGAGAGAGAGAGAGAGAGAGAGAGAGAGAGAGAGAGAGAGAGAGAGAGAGAGAGAGAGAGAGAGCGCGCAAACACAGATCTGTATTAAAGAGGGAGTGGGAATCCATTAGTCATGAATAATATGGATGAGCTTGTACGAGGCAGCATGTTTACTCGGTTCTGTTCCCCAGTGCAGCCGGCAATAATTAAAGCAATTAACACGATTGCACAACAGTGACATCTGTGGCCTGGCTCACGACACAGTCCCACCACTACTGGGAGCGGTAAGATGGATGCTCCCCCAAAATGGATGCTCCTGCACCACAATGAGAAAAGTGATCAACAGGAGTTCTACAAGTTTTGAGTTGAGAAAAGTGCGATTGAGGTACATTGGAGGTTTTTCTGACTGTGGAACTTGAGTTGAAATTTTAAGCACCAAACTTTGGTGGATATGGAAAGTTTCACTTTCACAGATAAAAACCAACCGAGTCCTCTGAAAAATATGTAAAAAACGGTTTATCTTTTCGCTTTACACGCATTGCATAGTTTGAGGAGACCAACAGTCCTCCTGTAGTGTCAGATAACATCATATACAGCGCCATAAGTCGTCCTACCAAATGCTATTTAATATGTATTTGTCTTTGGGTTTAGAAAAGCGCTATAAAAAACGGATCAATTATTATAATTATTATTATGTATCGTTAATCACAAGGTCTGGTTCAAAACGTCTCTCTTGAACGCTGACATAACCTCATTTGCTCATCCCGTTGTGAAGCTTTCCGCGCCAGTTTTTGGTCTTACGTAACGTCAGATGGCCCCGCTGGTTGACGCGTTACATAAACAGCTCCTCTACTGTGTTCCTTGTTGTCTGTTGGTGTTGTGTGTATGAGTCGATGACTCATCCCCACTCATTGCGCGCTGTGGGTAGAGTTTCACTGTAGAGTAGTGTGTGCATACGTGTCGTGATCACACAACAACACAAACGATGACCTTCTGAGGATTCTTTCGTAATCGCCTGACCTAACTGTATAACAGCTTTAACAGAGAGGGCATTTAGACACACACGCATTGCTCACACACACACACACACACACACACACACACACACACACACACACACACACACACACACACACACACACACACACACACACACACATAAACCAAACCATACTCACATGCACACACAAATGCACAAGCGCGCGTACACACACACACACACACACACACACACACACACACACACACACACATAAACCAAACCATACTCACATGCACACACAAATGCACAAGCGCGCGTACACACATGCATACACACACGCACACACAGAAACCGATGCCTTCATCCCATCCCTCACACCCTCGTAAGCCGTGCACACACTACACACACACACACCCCGTCGCGCACCCCCTGCTGTGTGTGATTCCTTACGTAACTGGCGTTGCACTGCGTAGGCCTGACGACGCTGCTCCTGGTTTTCCCGCCGGCGGTGGTTGGGCTCCGCCCCCCGCGTCTTGCCGTAACAACACCCTCCACTCCACACCTACTGGGTGTAGGCTGAGAGGAGCGGCGAGGCGTTCCTCTCCCTCCGCCGCCAACGCAGAGTAATTACCGCCAAGGAGAGTAATTAGCAGACGGTCTCGTCATCAATCACGCCGCCGCACCGCCATTATCACATGCTAGCGCTGTTTGGTTATGGATCATCTATGGGGCTGGGGGGGGGGGGGGTTATATGTGCAAAGGCAGCAGATGTGCAAATGCAAACATGCACGCAAAACAACACACGTGCGTGTGTGCGCACGTGCACGCACGGCGGCGAGTAGTGCACTCACACATAGACACGCATGCATGCACCGGGCATACACGCCGTGTATTGTGCACACAACAGGTAGTGTGCACTGTGCACCGAGACACACACGCAGAAGCGCCTTCTGACACGCCACATGTGGACGCAGTGATTCACAGGCGGAGACCCGGCTCACCTCGGCCTCCCCGGACCCCGCCAGCCTGCGACGGGACGCCCCAGTCGGGGGTTTGTGTTCGTCGTTCCCTTTGCCTCACCGCTGCCTAACCCTCTCCTCGACCACCATAACGACATGTTTCCTTCTTCTCTGCTCTTTAAGGACTTTTGTTTCGCTTGCTTAACAGTGAGCCGCCCTACGAGCGCAAGGAGAACGTCTTAGAACCGGCCAGCAAGTAGGTGGAGGAAGAG
>NC_044066.1:18009094-18059094 GCF_902167405.1 Gadus morhua | reverse complement strand
GTTTCCAGCTCCCACTTGTTAAAAAGATTAATGGGTTCTTGTATGGAGGTTTTGCTTTCTGTTTTGTGTTAGCCAACACTTTATTCACTGTTTTTGCCAAAACAACAAATCCCCCTTTGGGCAAATACAGTTCTTTCTATTGCATTATGGACACATACTTGAAGCTCCAGAAACGACAAAAAGACAGAATACGACAGAATATAGTTTTGTTCAATTGAGTTCAAACCGGTGCAACAAAGTGTGGTGGCACAAGCCGGGACAATGTCATCAACATGAGACACTTAACGACCGGGCACACTACCCCGGAACAATGCCCTATCTACCCTTTAAACACTCACTAAAATATCAAATATTAACCCGGTGCCAGTACATAAGAGACGGAAAACAGCCTCATGAAAATAACAGCGATGACTTAGATGGAGAGAGCGATACAGATCGAGTTCAGATAGGGCCGAGACAAAGAGACAGAGTGGAGGGGCGGAGTCCCCGAAGAGCCTGTCTGTCCGACAGCTGAGGTTTGTTTGTGAGGAAACCTGAGAGACAGAGAGAGAGGTGGGGGAGAGAGAGAGATAGGGGGTGGGGGGGGATACAGAGGGAGGAATAGACACCACAAGCAAAAAATGGATTGGGGGGGTTTAGCGCTGGTGGGGCTCAGTGCAACAGGTGGTATCTGAGCGTAGCCACACTTTCTTACCACACCCTGCATGCACCCACCCGCCCGGCTCCCCCTCCCCCCCTCCCTCCCTCCCTCCCCCCTATCTCTCTCCCCATCAGCTGCCTCCCAGCTGCCTGTGTTGTGTTCAACCCTTTCAGCAGAGGAGATCAGAACGAGCAAAGCACGTCCAGGAGGAGTTTGAAGGGGGAGTGAGGGCAGGAGAGGGATCGAGGGTGAAAGATATTCATTTGCGTGAGTTTCGCATTTTGAATGTTTAAAAAAAACAATGACCAGAGAGAGAGAGAGAGAGCGAGAGCGAGAGCGAGAGCGAGAGAGAGAGAGAGGGAGGGAGAGAGAGAGAGAGAGAGAGAGAGAGAGAGAGAGAGAGAGAGAGAGAGAGAGAGAGAGAGAGAGAGAGAGAGAGAGAGAGAGAGAGAGAGAGAGAGAGAGAGAGAGGGAGGATATGGGGCATGCTATGCTCCCTATAGTTTAAAGGGCAGTCATGTGTGTGTGTGTGTGTGTGTCTGTGTGATTGTGATTGTGTGTGTGTGTGTGTGTGTGTGTGTGTGTGTGTGTGTGTGTGTGTGTGTGTGTGTGTGTGTGTGTGTGTGTGTGTGTGTCTGTGTGTGTGTGTGAGAGAGAGTGTGTCAGTGTGTGTTTGAGTGTGTTTGAGTGTGTGTGTGGCTCATTGTCTTCCCCATCTGTCTGGCTTTATCTCTGCCTACACCCCCCCCCCCCCCCCCACCTCCCCCCTACTCCACCTCCCCCCCATGTGGAGCGAGCGGTAGAGGCCTCACACCCTCCATTGTGTTGCCCTTCCCCGCACACACACACACACACACACACACACACACACACACACACACACACACACACACACACACACACACACACACACACACACACACACACACACACACACACACACACACACACTGCTCCTTGTGACCCCCTCCAAACATCCAACCTCCCCCAAAAGTGTTCGGCATGCAACCAGGCACCCCCCCACACGGCAACTGGTGGCATTGTAAGCATTCACAGCACACACACACACACACACACGCACACGCACACGCACACGCACACGCACACAACCATATGTGCTGTGTGCACATATGACGCATTCACATTCAGGAGGAAAGAAAAATGACGAACTCTGGCTGGATGAATGCACAGCACAACAGACACCATTTCTTCACAGACCATTTGTGTGCTCATTGCAGCTTTGGAGGTGTATAGTTGTTATACAAACTATGCTTAAGATGTGTTCCTCTTCATAAAACTTCAAACACAAAAGCCCACCCTGCACACACACTCATACACACACACAAACACAAACAGACACACAATGAGCTGGGGCCGGGTGGGGCTGGAGGTGCATTGTTCCGGGCGTAATGAAAGGTGTCCTTCCATGGTGAGGTGTTAGAGGGCAGGTGGGGGTAATTTGCGGTGTGTGTGTGTGTGTGTGTGTGTGTGTTTGAGTGGGGGGGGGGGGGGGGGGATAGAAGGGGTGTGTTTCACTTCAAACGGTCCCTTCAAACTAGATGTCCTTGGGTTCAGGGAACCGGCTCTTTCTTATTCAATCGACCCAAACATAATCACAAAGTGTTTCTTAAAAATGGTGTCTTCATGAAAATAAGGTGGTCCTCTTTGGTGTTCACAGGCCCTGTAGAAGGTGTGTGTCCTGCTGGCGACCAGAAAGGCACAGTTACTACAAAAGAAAGGAGATGTTTAACAGATGCACATGACACGCACATGCACACACACACACATGCACACATACACACACACACATGGAGCCAAACACACACTCTCACAAAACACACGTACACAAACATGTTACTAGACACATTCACTCACAAAACACACATACACACTCACAAAAGCCCACACACACTTATGCTGGTATGCACATTCGACAATCGGGTTCTAGGTCAACATAAGTTGCAAACAAAGAACCGGGCAGAGCAATGGACAAGCAGCCATACAACGCCAGCAACACACACACACACACACACACACACACACACACACACACACACACACACACACACACACACACACACACACACACACACACACACACACACACACACACACACACACATACACACACACAACCTCACACACACACGTATCTGTCCTCGGCCCCAGACACCACGTGTGCCCTGAATACCAGGCATACTTAAAGTTGTGTTTAGTGGTGAACAAAAGCAGCAACAATAGCTCCAATGGGGACTACGGTTGTTTTGACGAAATGTAAAAAGTAATCAATCAGGACTGATGTGCCCGGCCACAGATCCAACCAAAGACTTATGAAGCATTTGTGTATTTGTTTTTGAACAATTAATATTCTCGATATTGTAGAGAAAACCCTAAGGGTGAAAAAACAGAATATTAGATCGTTCTTCTTGTTCCGCCGCAAGCATCACGCTGTTCCAATGTGATCAAGAAATACGTAAACAAAGTTGTAGATGGAAATCGAGCAATCCGTCCCAGGCGGTAAAAGACAAGGGATCCTGTATCTCCACAATGACACGCTCTGTTTTGGTTGTTCATGATGCGCTTGTACGCACTATTCCTAGAAAAGGGTTGAAACTGTGCTTCTCAGCATGGATAATCGTTGTATCAATATGATACCATGCCAGCTTGATTATCATGCATTTTTTGTCTGTATCTCTCAGGACATGATTGCAAGCGTACACACACACACACACACACACACACACACACACACACACACACACACACACACACACACACACACACACACACACACACACACACACACACACACAGACAGACCAACACACACATAGACCAACACACACACACACACACAGACCGACCGACACACAGACCAACACACACACACACACACACACACACACACACACACACACACACACACACACACACACACACACACACACACACACACACACACACACACACACACAGGCCACCCGTTAAAGACTCTAGTAGAGCCTAAGTTGTCTGCTCAGCTGCACCAGCCCATCTGTCAATCATCTGTCAGATTCTGTGTCCCTAATAGCTGTTCATATATCTCCCTTAATGCCGTCCATCACAGTGAATGCCCGTGTGCCTGAGTGGATAGCTGACAGCCGCTGTTAATGAGGGAACATTAAACAATAATACAAATATATGTAACTTCATTAGTTCATTTCAGGGTCTACTTCACTTTGTTAAAGGGGAACAAAGACAAGAGTACTGCTTCATACACATAACAAAATCTAAACAAAAATTGTAGTTAGATAAAGTCAGATAATAAGCATAATTTCCCAGACTTTTCCCGGAACAAAGTTGTTACTGCAGACCCCCATTTGAGGATGGGGTCCTACACCAGTTGGGATGGCCCAACGAGGAACGGCAGAGATCTGAGTGACCGTCGGCAAACAGAAGGAATGCTGGACGAAACTTCCTTACGGTCAGGCAACCTCCGTCGGAGGACCATGAGGTTGAATCCATGCTCTACCCTCCCCTCACAACAAGACAGTTCGCTGCTTGCTGTCGTGGGGTGAATGAGGCTGTAACCCATCGTTATACTTTATGTTTTTTCTGAGGGTTAGCATGTCTGCAAAGAATATTCTACTTAATGAAATACTTGAATCAAATTGTCCCACAATTATACCGTGTATCCTTCCTGTTCTATTTCCGATGCCGGTGCCAATACCCTCCACTTAGAAGACAGCGGTGGTCAGGATTGCAGCGTTTCCAAGGAAGGCCAGCATTTTATGCGCCTGGTTCCGCATCATTTGGTGTACCTCGGAAAGTCGGGCGTTTTGGCAGAAAGTCAGCCTTGGCACCGGCGGTATATATCGGGAGCCAGTGTTGGAACCTACCATTTGCCTGTCAGAAGCTATAACTCCAGCGCACTGTGCAACCTCTAGCTCGCAGGCGAAATCCTCCAGGGTTGACTGTAAGAGTCCTCCTGCTCAAACGCTAATTCCTACACAGGCCTGTTTCCCCCAAGCCTTCTCCGGGAACGGTTCGTACGACCGAGCCCAGCCCACACCCTCTGTTCCAGGATCGGCGGAGACAAAGACCTCAGGGTGAACGCGATGACTGAGGGATTAAGAAAACTTTTAAACGCATCTGGCAACGCTGATATGGCGAAGACTGAGGCACGGCAGACATACGCTGCAAACTGGATGAACCTTTCCGTGACTTAACTCGCTAAATATATTCTCAAACAACAACGGCAGTTTGCTCCCTGGCCTTCCTAGCAATATATAGAACGGGAGGCCGGGAATATTGTTTTATTTCTCCATGGAATGTTCTCGCAGACAAATGACACACCAGTGACATAAAGAAACCAGACTTAGAGCCGCAATTGAATGCAAGTCTGCACCACATTTGGTCATTCCTCCAGTGGATAAAAAGAGAATTATAAAAAAGTCCAAAGTATGTAATGAGGCTACATTGGATCAAAGGAGGGGTGGGTGTGTGTGTGAAGGAGGTAGTAGTGTGTCTGGTAATGGGCTGTGGAGCAGCTTTTTAATGAAAGCAATGCTCAAGATTTCTTGCCCAGTGGTTTTTCAGCATCACTGCATCCCAAAAAGAGAGCAAAAAAAAAAAAAGCCCAGCTGTGGATGACTTATCGCTTCTAGAAAATTCCAGAAGGCTGAGGAACGCTGTGAATTCGTCAAATAAGGAGATCGGATTAGCCTTGGTAAAAATAGTGAGGAAAAGAGATAGGAGACATGGGAAGTAGTTGCCCTATTCCTCATTGGAAATATTTACAGACAATCTAATAGATGTAAATACTGGCCAACCTCCATGGTCAACGCAGACCCATCGTGAGGAAACTAGAAACAGAGTTTGCATTAACAGTTTGCATGTGCAATGTAGGCTTTGTATACTGTGTATCTGTATGAACTGGAATGCGTCGGTGTATATGTCCTACCTGTGTGCACGTGTGTTTGTGTGTACCTGAGACTGTGTGCCACACACAGCTACCCCTCCCCCTTGCACCCTGCCCCGAGCCGACCACTGTGCAGTGTGTGTGCGTTGTGCGGTGTGTGCGTCGTGCGGATCATCCGTACACACAATGTGTTGTTGTTTCAGACAGAAGTAGGCCAACACCGTGGACTGTACGGAGGATTCAGGCGAGGAATGCCCTGACAGAGGCCCAAATCCCAACCCAAACTGGTCCAGCAGCCGAGACGCCCCTCCCTCCTCCCCTCCCTCCCTCCCTCCCTCCCCCCCTCCCTCCCTCTGAGACAGCTGCGAGAAATAGAGGGAGTGGAGGAGGGGTTTGTCGTCCTTCTCACACCCACCCCTCTCTACCTCTCCCTCCGTCTCCGTCTTTATCTGTATGTGTCTAACCCTTCTTTCCTCACTCCCAGAGTCTCTCTCTCTCTCTCTCTCTCTCAGTTCGTCTCACAGTCTTCCTTTCTCCCTCATTCCCAGAGTCTCTCTCTCTCTCTGTCTCACAGTCTTCCTCTCTCACTCTCAGCCTGTCTCAGTCGTCTTGCTTGCGTTTATTCAGCTTCTCTTCTCTTCGTCCCCTTCCCCCACCACGACTTCCACATGGAGGGATTGTGGCTCTTCCCGTTCCACGCGAGGGATTCCCCCCAAGGAAAAGGCACAAACATAGCACGCATGATGTATGTGCTGCCTCCCAGTCCTTTCGGGAGGAGCTGTTGTCCTTGCTAAAGGAGAAAGCGCTAGTTAGCTCGGTCGTCCCTGCCACTGTCTATGCCTGTCGTCCATTTTGTCTCTCTAGCCTCCTTCTTCACTGCTGGGTTTTCCTTTCAGGGCTTCAAATACACTAGGGGGGGTGCTGCTGAGCATTAACGGCAGAGATCGGGCCAGCAATTCAATTGGCGATCTCTGCCTTAATGTGAGCTGTTTACAGTCCCCAGCTCGTTTATGATGTAGCTCTGTTGACGTTTTATTGTTTCTTTTGGCGTAGCTTTTGACTTATCCTGTGAATGAAAGAACATGTGTATATTAAGCCTGTTCATAATACAAATATGCACAAGAAAGAAAACATTAAAAACTCCCTAGCTAACTCTAGCTCTCCACAAACTGACTCTATCCAATATGACCATCACGAAAAAAGGACCCCACGCGTTATTTATCAGATGCCAAGTTTGTGTATCACTGAGGGCACAGCAGTGTGTGCGTGTGTGTGTGTGTGTGTGTGTGTGTGTGTGTGTGTGTGTGTGTGTGTGTGTGTGTGTGTGTGTGTGTGTGTGCGTGCGTGCGTGCGTGCGTGCGTGCGTGCGTGCGTGCGTGCGTGTGCGTGCGCGTGTGCAGCCTAACCTCATTAGTAAGCTACTGTTACTCATTAAGCCGACCCATTTATGTAGGTCACGTCTGTTTTTGCGCGCAAATGTTTTGGTGCTGCTCAGATCAGCGGTATCTCCCAGCAGCAGAAACCCAGCACAAATATGAGGACTCACAGTTCAGACAGACAAACAAACTCAGATATAGCTGGGCGCTGGCAGTTTGGGTGTACTGGGAGTTTAACCAAAGTTGAAGCCGAGGTTTAGCTAACTTGCTGTGTGTGTGTGCACTGTTAACATTGTTTTGAGGTACTCTATGTTAACCTAGTGTTGTCATTCAACACATCTAAACAATATTGTTAACATCTGGCAATGCAAATATTGTTGTCCTTGTTTGAAAATGAAGGCTGAGCTTTGTAAGCTAATTTATTTTAACTAGGCCAGGTGTGAGTGGATGTGGTTTGCATACGTTTGCATATTTTGGCGAGGTTTTTTCCACTGTAGCCGTACTTTCATAGTACAAAGTGCTGTATCCTGTCAGCTGTTTTCATTTGATTTCTATGTTACCCTCCACCGCACCTTTTACACCCACGCCACTCAATAGCAATTATTAGTTTATGTATGTTCTTTATTTTGTTCCTAGCAACCTTATCTGAGGTTATTCCAACCTGAACTGCTCGGTAACTTTATCTGAATTATCATACATTCCGATTTTCTTTATGAATTCTATCTCCATATCTTGTTTGTCGATCCGATTCGTCGCCGACCTCAGCATGTGTTGTTGCCTTTGCTAGCTGGTGACACCTCGCATGCGCATCAACAGGAAACAGCTGAAGGTTGTTTTATGTTTCGTTTCTTTATCGAGTTCTCAGAAGAATAAGCCATGCGGCTGGGAAACGCAGGCCGTATCTTCTGCAGCATAACAGCGGGCCGATTGTGCGGTTTGGTGTAGCACGCCGTGCCGTGTTTACAAGCAGTGGGGCTTTAAAGTGCACGTGTCTGAGTGCATGTTAAAAACCCCTTCCCTCCACAGAAAGAAAGCAACCTTCACTTCACGAAACATCCGGAAGAACCACTTATTGCTGTCTGTCGCAAGCCTAACTGCAAACTGCACGTTAGGGCAAACATTCAACACTTAAACTTTAATTCAAACAGATGACAGTCAATTAGATATCAAATTATTGCGTTGATTTTAGTGAAAATTCTTTCTACCAGATGACTTCTGACACAACGTCTCTACCTAGGCACGTCTCAGTAACAGGTTGGTCAGCAGTAATCATAAGCCTTGAGCAAGTGCCATTCAATTGAAATGGGTGAGTGTCTATGTGCATGTGTGTGCGTGCGTGTGTGTGTGCGTGTGGGTCTCTGCGCAGCCAGACCTCATGCAGAGGCCCTCCTGGTGAATCCCATAGCCAGGCTATACTTAGAGCTCTCCCTCTGATTCTTCAAGGGGCTGACCACAGGAGCAGTGCAGCCTCGATGTCTGACCGCCGACCTACCCATGACCATATGTGGTCGTAGGCAAACCCTTGAAGACGGCGGTACGACCGGGCCATGGGGTCACGCTCTGGGTCACAGACCTCCATGACGGACAGATGACATTAACCTATGGCGATCTTTCATATCTCTTAAACTGCCCCCATTCTTTGCATTTCCTCTTTCGTCGCAACAATGGCAGGCATACATCCGTACGATAGAGTGGTTTGCACACTGCTCCATACCCCAACAGCTCTCTGTGTGTGGGCCAGTGAAGCACGCACACACTGTGTTTATATTGGTTCCATTTATTGTGTGTTTATGCAATATGTCTATATGTTGGCGTTAAATTATGGTATTAATGTGTACGTGTGTGTGTGTGATATATGTTGATATTACATTGTTTATTAATGTGTGAATTAGTATGTGTGTGTGTGTGTGTGTGTGTGTGTGTGTGTGTGTGTGTGTGTGTAAGAGATAAACACACACACATCTCAGTAGTACAGAGGACCCTTGAAATACCAAACAATGACTTCCTGGTTAAGAGGAAAGCGCACAAGTTGGAGAGGGGGGAATATTTATGTGTGTGTGTGTGTGTGTGTGTGTGTGTGTGTGTGTGTGTATGTGTGTGTGTGTGTGTGTGTGTGTGTGTGTGTGTGTGTGTGTGTGTGTGTGTGTGTGTGTGTGTGTGTGTGTGTGTGTGTGTGTGAGTGTGTGAGAGACGGAGCGAGATAGAGACAGAGAAAGGGAGAGAGTTGATAAGAGCGGAGCCAAAGTAGATTGGAGTGACTGAAAATAAAGATAATCAAGAAGATACAGGCCCAGGTGTATAAGGACAGGCAGCTTCACCCAAGCAGACCCCAGGGGGCAGTACCAGGGGGTGTTTGGTTCTGCTGAACCGTTGACAGGTATTGACAGCGATAGGAGGAGTACGGGTGCCAGTTCCATAAAAAGAACAGGGTGCTCCAGAAACAAGATGGGGCAAGACCTCGCCGCGCTCCAATTACACGTAGACGCTCGAGAGAGAGAGAGAGAGAGAGAGAGAGAGAGAGAGAGAGAGAGAGAGAGAGAGAGAGAGAGAGAGAGAGAGAGAGAGAGAGAGAGAGAGAGAGAGAGAGAGAGAGAGAGAGAGAGAGAGAGAGAGAGAGATATGCAGGCTGCCTCGGGTAAGCACCAGGACAAACCGGAGGGCAAACACATAAGCATGTGTATGCACGCGCACGCAGACACACACACACACACAACATTGTACTAATTATATTCTGCGGCTTTGTCTGCATTTTTTTACAAACACCTACGCTCCAAAGGCCTTGGGAGACATGGGGCCGTCTATAGGTTACGTGACACTGACACAAAAAGCTGGCTCTTACTTGTACAGACCTCCGCTCTGCCTGAGAAACGTACTGATATCATAGTTAGTTACCCAACCGGCCACCCCTATCGGTCGACCCACCCAGTGCCAAGTCCCGGCATTATATGACGTCTTCATCTTTTGGCTGTCCATCAGGCCTATTGTTGTCCGTGTTAGTAAACATTGTGTGTTTGTGTGTAGAAGCAGATGTAAAGAGTTAGTTTAGTATTGTTCCCCGAGGAATGGACAAACAGAGAGAAATAGAGAGAGAGGAGCTGAGAGCGTGGGGCAGTGACTCCAAACCTTTTATGGACTGAGAGACCATTTCCAGCTCTGAAAATGTTGGCGACCCCAAATTTAACCATTGTGCATCTGGTTCCACACAAATAGTTTAAACCCAGTCATCATCTGCTAGTAATATCAGTGTCCTGTTGAACAAAACCGTACTGCTCAATTTCACAATCAAGATACGCAGTAGTTTGATTGCGGCCATTTTGTAGGAAGTCTATGAGACAGTTTAAAAAAAAATTGCTCAAATAAAAAAATATTTTTTTTACACATCTATTATCTGTAGATGTGTCTGCGACTATAGCCACTTTAGGAGCCCCCAGTCGGGCTGTTGGGGGTGTCATTTGGTACATTTTGCGGTTATAGTGACGCAATGAAACGTTGGTCTTCTGATGACTCTGTTCACCACCGCGGCTGATAAATAACAGAGCAGCTTATCACGGTAAGAGACGCGAGCCTATCTCTCCTTGTGGTTGTTAGCTCGCCATTCCTTCCAGAAGCCTCTAATCACACCCTCTCTCGGAGGGCGGCCCTCTGTTGCTATGCGAGGGCCGGGTTGAGACGGCAGAGCCTATTGCACGGTTATTTCATCAGGAGCGTAAGGAAACGCCAGGGCAATTGACTTATGGCTGAGTGAGGAGGTTTCTTCAGCAAGTCATTAAATATTGCAAATCGGATGCGGAGAAGGGGATGATTAAACCCTTGTATTAACATTCAGTGATAACCTAAAACTATAAACATTTATTGGATTAACAAATGAGTTGTTCAAATATTTCAATTCACTAACACAAGATAGGGTTGAGTACTGGGAGGTCCAGCTACTCTGGTTTGTTAAAAAGGTAGAACAAAGAAGGAGTACAACATTGTATTATTAATACCCTAGTTTTACAATAATCAAATATAACACATTTGACAAGCCCGCACACACTCCCGAGAGATTCTTTGCAACGGTAGATCCTGCTCGCAAGCACAAGTCCCTCAGCTCCCCTCACCCCAACTAAAACCCACCATTCTGGTTCCTACGTTTCGTCCAGCCCCCCTCAACCCCACAGTTAGCCAATGGATGTCCTTCCTTTGTCGGCCTGCTGCTAAGCAACCTGGAGAAAGACCTGGCCAGGATTGCAGTCTTTATCCGAGCTCTGGGCTGTGCCCAGTCAGCAGGTTTGGTGGGAGGGCGACATTGTGCCTGGCTGCCCACAGCAACGTCACCAACAGTGGGGTGGGCATTCTATTGAGTCCGTGTGAGGCTGGCTTTCCCTCATTCCCGCTGCCATGTCCTTTCATGCAGTTGAAGGTTTTCGCGCGGTCGTCTGAGTCTGAATTTGTTTGCGTTAACATCAGTTTGAAGCTTGGGAAGGTGTGGGTTTTGCGAAAAACACTTACAGCCTACATCTGTGTTTATGGTTAGCTTTGATTGAACTTGTTTAATTCCCAACAAATCCACTCATGTACTTTGAAATAATAAAGCCAAATTGACGCATGAATACTTAGCTTTTTCCGAGCATGTTTAAACTCAGAGGTCATTGTCATCCAAGAAGTGAAGCAGATGTGTTTAATGTGATCTGTGATGAGTTCTAGAAAAACCTGGAAGCCTAGAAACCTGAAACAAGTTGGCAAGACTAGGAAGAATTCCTCTCGTCTCCACTGACGGAGAGGGAGGCGTGGAGGTTAAGGTCGTGCGTCCATGGTGACTCATTTCATTTACTGGCACGAGAAGAGCAGGTCCGAATTCCATGTGGCAACCATAAAAACATGTCTAGTGTGAAAGCAGTGGATGCTCTGCAAGAAGCAACACCGTCAACCAGGGCAGCATGGAAGAAAACTGAATTTACTGTTTTTAATAAGCAATTCATTGATTATAATTCTGCCTTAAACAAATAATTCTCACAAGACTTGCATCACTAGGTACGAGTATTCTTATCCAGTCTTATTTTATGCGATCAATTAATCCTGTGATTGGTCTTCTACAGCACTGTGTTTCATGCATCTCAAGTTAACTGATGTGGCCAAATTTCAATGTCATTTTAAGGAGCTCTATAAATATATACATTGGTCTTTACTTCTGAAGTGTAAGGCTTGAGATATGACTCGGGAAGCGGTATATGTTGCCAAGATAGGAAATCTTTTTATTACAGAGAAAAAAAAAAGTTTTCTTCCAAAATATAGAAATCTGTACAACTTCCGCACAATCAATTTACATGAACTGTACAAATTTACAGCAGTTCATCACAATATACCCAAGGAAAAGAAAATGAACACAATAAAGATGTACTGACATGAGATCACAAGATAAACAACTTTTCATCTTGGGTAAGCTCAGTTTTTTTTCTATTTCTGGTTTTGTACGTGAACAAAAACAAACAAAGGATAAGTCTATGAGTACAGATCATGGAAACCGATAGGTATATATAATTTTTTTTAAACCAACGAAACTTTGGTCCTTGCTAACACTCCCGTCACAAATGGCTTCAATTACGAAAAAGAGTTCAGTGTTAAAAGATGAAATACAAAAAGGAATACACCTTTAACACCTAACGATAGCAATTATTGGCACTTCCCATGTGTAATGTTATGTACTCTACAATTTCTTGTACAATTACAATACATTCTACAATATGTAAAACACCGCAAATGTGAAAGTGGCAATAATTTAGCTCATGGATGACAAGATCGACAACTACAAAACAAAAAAAAGACTATTCCCTTCCCATTTCATGTCTTAACATACAATTTTCCATAAGAATATGAATGTCTGAGGCCTGAGTTTGGCAATACATTCCATGAGACTCCTTGCGTCTCTGAACAAATGTCACACAACTTCCACTTGACATATTTTAGTGCATTTTTATGTGCTAGTTTTACTTCCGACTATGCAAAAGGACTCTGGCAACCAGTCTGAAACCCATGTCCACACCGGCTGAAAGGTTGCCATATTATTATTATTATTATTATGATAGAAGACTTAAAATAATGCCTTTTCTGGTTGCTATAGCCCCGAGTGGGCATTTGGATTAATTTCCATATTTGTTGGATTAAAGCGTGCTCAATTAAAAGTGGGCTATATTACCGTGCTCAAAATCCTCTTAACAAAAACAGGCGAGGGGGGTGGGGATGGGACATTTAGAATTAAACATAATCTACCAGTGTGACCATGAAATACACTTAGAGAAATTTGAGACCAGAGGACAATCTCACATTGAAAATATAGACCAATTTTAAAACACCTTGTTGAATATAGTAAAAGCCACAGTGGAGCAACGGGGTTTTAAAACCAAATCCACCGCTGAAACTAAACATCAGGGCTCCTGTCCCAGATCACCCGATCCATCTGGCCAAATTCACTGCCTTTCACAGATTGCTGGAGGGAGGACCAGCCTAGCGGGGCAACGGAGAGGGAGCCAAGCGTTGCAGTGTGTCTGCGACCATGGCTTTTACCCATGGTCCTACTGGGCTTAGTGGAGCTTAAACACCCATTGGTCTGGTGATGACGAGTGACCAAAGCTGTCGAGACAGATGCCCCCCCCCACCCACACCCAGCGGCTACGGCCTTCAAAGAAACCCCCTGCAGCCGCCTCGTCTGATGCCGGTAGCATGGAACTGGGACACAAACCCGGGACCCTCATCCTTTCATTTGTGTGTAAACAAGGTCGCTGCCTGAAACCCCAGTATTTAAAACGCAGCAAAATCCAGTGAGATGATGAAAGATTAACAAAGACCTAGTACCCTCTCTAAAACCACAACGTTACCCCATGTTCGCCCTTCACCTGCCCCCCCCCACCCCCCACCCACCCGCCCGCAGTGCTGCCTGAGTGCGCCGAGCGCGTGTGCTGGTTAATACCCACCACCGCCCAGGGAGGGCAGAGGGCTTGTGGCCAGGGAGGAGGCGTCGGACCAGCTCAGAGAGGAGGCTGGAGGGATTGTAGCTGCCCTGGACGAGGACGTCCGGCCCCTGGCCCCGCCTCTGAGCCACCGACCCCCCCCTCCCCGCCTACCTTACCCAGCTCCCTGGGATGCTGGTAGATGATATGTGTCACATTAGGTCCACCTGTATCCACGTGGGGTGGGGTGGGATTGGGGGTTGGCCAGCGGCGTGCTGGCTGGTGATCGGCGCCCAAGGAGGTCTGGGTATTGGGGGGAGGGTGATGTCATTTGAGGCACTCTTTATCCCCACGACCGGCCTGGCTGTAAGCAACACCTCGGGAAGAGGTCAGCGGGCTGGATCACAGGGGCCTGCGTGTTGAAGACCCAGACAAGCTCATAAAAGGTTGATTACATTAGAGGTCAGCGCAAGGCGATGACCTCCAATGCACGCTAACAAATACGGGTCCTGGCTCTGCATCTAAAATACGAAACGGAAGGCAGATGTCCACCGGCGTGTGCCCCAGACCTCCTTTTGGCCCGACTCCGCTCACCACATAGTACTGAGCTTCCCACCATCCCCTCGAAACCATCCACGCGTGTTTGACTGGGAGGCGTCGCCGCCTAGCCCCGAGGCTTGGTGGGTTTTTACTATCAGCGCCAAGCAACGAAAGGGATGACCAACAAGGGATGACCACCGAAACCACTCGCCGCCGCAGGGATCTGAGATCACAAATACAGTGTAAAAAAAACCTCCAACCCCCTCTCTGCTTAATACACATAACCCAAACCCAGCATAGACGCTACAGTATGGGCGCATAGCTTACAAACGAAGGGCAAGTAATACGGCATGAAAAGATGACATTCGAGTGAATGGAATGCAGGCGATTTCCTCTCAAAAAAGTACACATCCCACACAATCTAACGTCAAAGTGCATTCAATGTCAATTCAGACAGGGTCGTGTGACCAAAGACAGGATGGACCCAGGTTTGCGTCAATAAGGGGGGGGGGGGGGCCTCACTTATGCTACACTTTGAAATTTGGTGAGGCAAGGACAAAGGAACGCACGCGGCAAGAGAAGGGAGTAAATTAACAACGGGTGGAATTTTGATTGTGGATTTCAACAACATTCTTGGGAAAGTTGAGGTGGGACAGAGCCCTGACGCCCATCGCCCCAGCGCAAAGCTGCGTTCAACACACACACACACACACACACACACGAGTGACGACAGGTGACCATGCTGCACAGCACGCTGGTATCCATAGGCACCGGCACGCTGCACAGCATCTCACTTGCACTTACATAGAGGCCGGCCGCGGTGCGATTGGCCGATGTTTCAGTAGGAGGGGGAGGAAGAGATGTTCAGACCGACACCTGTCACTCAGAACAGCCACTGGTTAAAAAACAGCAAATGCCATGTGGTCCTAGGAAAGATTTATAGTTTAAAAAAAATAAAAATAAAAACTGGTTCTTACAAAGGCATTTTTTTGTCAACATTGGCTTGGTCTGAAACCGATGCCGTGTCTGAAGATCCACTCCCTCCCCACACGAAAACACACCAAATAAAAATTATTTTGGATTCGGAAATAAAAGTTACCAATTTTATTACTCATGAGGGCATTTCCTGACCGAAAGTCCTTAACAATTCAAAAGAAATAACATAAACGAGTTTTGGCGATTTGTGGTGTTGGTGAAACATGGTACCCATAGTAACCACAAGTAAGAAAAGTGCAAAGTCAACGTTGATAGACCTCAGTGTTCAGGAAAAAAACCTAAAAACAAAAAGGCGCATCAGCGTCAAGAGCCGATCACCGCGTCGCGACAGGGGAGGGTGGCCCGAACTGGTCGGTGGTGGTGGTGTTGAATCGGTGGTTTAGCTGCCCCAACAGCCAAGCCTCCAAGCCTTTCAAGAAAAAACAAAATGGAGACCCGGCAGATCCAATGACAACAGAAGAGATGACGACGGGATGTGGAGAAGGGTTGGGTTAAAAGAAACAACAACCAAATGTCAAAAAAAATTAACGAAACCGTGGGTGGCTTCCATCAAATGGACGATAGGCGAATCCTCCGCTTTCCTTTTCATTCACTTTTTTTTTTTTCCTTTCATTATTTCATTTTCTTTAGCTTTAAAAACAAAAAAAAGACCCACCCCGTCCCCATGTCCGATCCAGTCAAGTGACGGCGACCGGTCGCAGCGACAACCCTGAACGGGGGCCGGGGCTCCGGGCCGACCGTCGCCCCCCTAACTGGACACAGTCATCATGTTGTAGGCTTTGGAGGGGCTGGTCCGGCCCATCACCATCAGTTCCTCCTTGCAGCTGATGTGGCTGTCCAGCATGGGGCCGGACGGGCCGCCCCCCGAGGGGGCCACCGTGACGGACACCGGCGGCGGCACGGTCACCACCGGCGTGGACTCGTACAGGACGCAGATGGAGCCGTCCTCGCCGATGCGGTAGGACACCTCGTACGGGTCCACCCAGAGAGTGAGCTCGCTGGGCAGGAGGAGGTACAGCTGCTGGATGGTCAGGCCGATGCGCTGGCCTGCCTGCCCTACCAGGGGGTCCATCTTGTGGTTGATGCGGATGCAGCGGTAGCCCGAACCCTTGCAGGGCCTGTCTGGGAACCAGTGGTGCTTGTACTGCTCTGTTGGGGAACAGGGGAGGGGCAGAGGCGACCAGGGGATGCTTTAGTTTACGCTCAATGACTTAGGGTCAGAGTTGCAAAAGAGAAATACTACCCAAGTAAACAAAGACACCCAATAACATCAGCCGTCATAAGAGACTCCATAATGCCGGTCTTTGATCATTTTATAAACTTTCAGTTTGGCAATCTGACTCGCCAAATAAGGTCATACATGGCACACTAGTAAAATAATTACCTAAGTAAATATGGGTAGTATTTCAGTCCATCTGGTAGTTTGGCCCTGTCTAACGGTGCCGTTAAGTAAACCTTCCTTTATTCAGAATGTAGGCCTAACATAATTTAATATGTGTTCCATATCTAACAAAGACACCAGACTGTACACGCTGCAGAAACAGACAATAAAACAACCGTTTGTTTAAGGCCTGATTAGCAGCCATAAATAGTCTGGTACGCCTTGTCCTGGGAAAGCGACATGACTAATGTGGTTCACGTACGCCATTAAATTGCACAATGTCTTCTCTGGACTTTATAAAATCTTCCACGACTGAACCACAGCACCAGAAGTGCCAGGCCTCAGCCACCCAGCTGGAAGTGGGGGAGCTGACTCTTAAAGGGACCGCTGCCTATTTTTTTGTTCAGACTTCAGTTTCACGATCGCTTAGAAGAAACCAACATCACAATCGCATACTGCCTTTAAAATGGCTTTATTATTAAATTGTTTCTTCTTATAATTAGATGCATTTAAAATCTATTATTAAAGAAAAAATATTGGAAATTGTTGCCTTTTTTGTGAAGCAAGCTCCTTGTCGTGATAGTGAGATGCATCTTAGAAACGTACAATTAACTATTTCACCCCTTCCCCAACTGAATGTATGTCCCCCTATTTGTACAAGAGCAAGGCATTGTAAACTGAGCACGCTGGAAAAGAGTAGGGCCGCAGCCTAAAGAGCACCTCTGCACCCAAATTATATAACGTCGATAACCATCATGCATCCTGTGAAAAGTAAAGCACTACCTAACGGATAGCTTGGCCACCATGAAGAACATATTATTTCGGACCACCGCTAACGTTACCTCGAAGGTCACAAAGCAGCTGGCTTCTTAAGGGGAAAGCACAGCGGAAAAAAGGGCTACAAAGTAAACAGATGACAAACTAAAGACGACGGCTGGTTCGTTTTTAGGGAATTGAGAAAACATTCGGAACCATTTTGTAAAAGGCTAAAAATCTGGACTTTTTGTGGTTCCCTGACGAAATTGGGGGAGGCTAAATACGAGAGCAATGAACCTGTATAGGTTCCTCTGGCCCCAAGTGAGGAGTCCTGATAACCATGTTGCATAACCCTCTTTATCTGGACGTTTGGACCCATCCCTCCCAACACCTCACCACAAACAAAACGAGCACAGTTCTTCGCTCAGGAAAAAAACAACCTGGCCTAGTTTGTCTGAAGTTTACTAATTGTTCTTACTTTATCAGTAAGAAATGAGAACCCCTTGTTTTAGCACTTTATTTTATACCAGTTTCCAATAAGATTATGTTATGGTGCGTTCCAGGCAACCCGTAACCGGTGTTTTCACATCCTCATACCCGTGAAAGTGCCCTGGAACGATCGATGTACTCCTAGTTACAGCTCGTAACTTACGGGCTAAATAGTGTCCATGGAACGCAGCATAATGCTAGGTTCCAGGCAACCCGTACAGTCTTTTTTTGTGAAAACACGGGTTGTCTGGAACGCACCATTATACTAAACTCGCACGTACACAATGGGCCGTCCGCGAGACGGAGCCCCCCACCCCTCCCCCAACCGCTGCGAGCCACGGCGGCCATTTTGCTCCGACAGGCTCCAACTTCGACTGTTTACAAACATTTAGAAGGGAAGTCCACCGTGTTCCACCTAATCGATAATACCAGGTTGGTTATGGGAGTACTGGAGAAACATCACGAGTTTAGCCCCGTGTTTTTTGTGAACGTAAATAATATTGAGTGCAAACATTTTTTTTTTTAATCGATGGGCCATTGTTACAATGTGAGAAAATGTAGGTCACCCGTCGTGGTAAAGGTTTCTAATAAAGGGGATTCCCGTCTCAGGAATGATTATCCCCCAACAGTAATCGATTGGAATCCGAATATTGGAAACAACCCGCGACGTCGAGACACTAAAATAGGTTCTGGAATAGATTGTGTAGATAAATATATTCAGATTGAACAGAAACACTTAAATATTTACTCAAGCTTGTTATACTGCGTTGGGGAAAGGACGTCGTTAAGTTGGTACGTTCGTTTTATTTCTATATTTTTAATGATTACGTAATGTTGAGGGGCTCGAGCGGCCGAACGGTGCACTTCCTTGTTTGAAGAGAAATAAACAGCCCCCCCCCCCCACATACACACACATTCTCGGAACAAAGAAATCAGCGACCTCATTCGACGATTCACGCTAAAATAAAACTGATTTTCGTCCCTGCTCTTCGAAAGTAGCCATTCGAACGACACATTATACGGGTAAATGGCGCAGCGCTTGCCTCTGCGTTCCTATGAGAACAAAGGAGAGCCTTAATCTACAGAGACATCGACGCCGTTCACTACACCTTTCACATACAAACGCCAGTCCAACCCCTTTTACGGAGATTAAACAATTGTTTAGGAGTATGTTTAGGATTTATTATACACGATCGTGTTAACTCACCATTCAAAATATCCTGTAAACTTTGGCTGAATGTCTGGAGTTGTCGGTCGTTTACGTGTCCTTTTATCCGCAGGAACCTGGACAGAAATCCGACGGCCGCGGTGATCTCAGCTTTCATCGTTCCTCTGGCGTAAAGGGTATGCATCGAGAAGGCCAACAACCACGACGTTCCGTGAGCTTTTTTCTATGTATTTGTCCGGAAATCAATCTTCCTCCACTCTTTCGGATGGTTTCCCACGTGTTTTTGTTGTCTGGCGGCTGTTATGAGCATTTATGGGTCGAGGTAGGGGAGTTTCAGAGAGGTACGATATGCCAGGACGGTTCAGTGTTATTATGGACGCCTGTTGTTGGTAAATAAGAGAGGGGTTGGGGTCTTGGTGCCACGACGCGGTACCCTCCCAGAAACTTCCCTCGGCCAGAATGAAGCACACAAGGAAGAACGGCCACTTTATACTGCCCAACCGTCACTGAAACGCGAGAGGCAGATACAGCAACAGCATCGCACCAATCCCAGCCCCGCATAGACCCACGAGGCAGAAGGAGGAGTGTGCTGTTTACGTCATGGCTCTGAAAATAAACAGAACGCGTGAGACAGGCAGCTCTGCCTCTCAGTCCGTCTCACTGATGACAATATGCTATAGGAGGGTTTCATCACCCGATGCCGATCGAGAGACAATGGGCTGTCTAGCTGTAGGTGTTTTTCAATAAGGAATATACCTAATTGTAATGCTCCATACGGATCTGTATGAAGACTGATTCTGGATGATGGTAAATTGTGTCCATATCGGGTAGCCTATAGAATTCGTGCGTGGACTACGTCTCCTGCATCCTTGTTCGGGCATCTATGCCTCAATTTTGGTAAGAGTCCCTTGTTCGTTTCGCCTGGGAGTCATTGCCAATTGCTTTCTAAAGAAAGACGAAATTATTGTTGTGTTTTTTCTTCTTCAGAGAAATAATAATTTAGCCATGCATCATCCTTTCTATCAACAGTCCATTAATCAGATTTGAAAGCCATTTTTTAAACAACATTTTGTTGCTTAATTAATTCATACTTTATAATATTATTATAATACAATATATTTTTTCGCGTTATCGGTATCAAAGATAAGCAGAATGTCCTTACAATAAAGCTTGATTTCGTGTTTCGAAACAAATAGAAAAAATCTAAACATAAAACCCAGTGGACTTGACTTCCTCTCTCTAATGGAAGCGATGAGCGATTTAAACTTTCCACTATCCATAAAAACGGCAGGTAACCGTGTGTGTGTGTGTGTGTGTGTGTGTGTGTGTGTGTGTGTGTGTGTGTGTGTGTGTGTGTGTGTGTGTGTGTGTGTGTGTGTGTGTGTGTGTGTGTGTGTGTGTGTGTGTGTGTGTGTGTGTCAGTACAGAAGCTCAGTGGGATTCTGTACATACAGTAGTCGAAGAATCGAGCGCTTCTTGCCAGCGGTCACTCAGAAGGTTCAGAGACATGTGTGGACATGTAGCGGCAGGCAGGAACTGCATCGAATACAGTTGACTTGCCTCACTTCCATGTCCCTTAGTTGGAGAGATACATGTTTCCTGGCATATATGTTATTGAAACAGTCCTTCAAGACCAAACCATTGAGTGAGCGTTGAAATGAAAAAGTGTAATTAAAGTAATGTTGGAAAATGTTGGTAAACACACACCCTGCCGCCAAACTACATATACAGATCTAAACCAGACTTTATTGATCCCAGAGGAAGTTATTTGTTACAGTTGCTCAGCCCAAGCCAGAAACATCGAAGTTGAATAAACACAAGTAGCATAATGGTTAGTGATGTTAACCCACTTTATTTAATAGCCAAACAGTGTGCTCTGAAAATGGTTAACTCCTGCTTCACAACCATTCCCAATGTTATGCATTCACCAATCAGGTGTAGAAATTGTGTTTACTATCAGAGCTAACACTATAGCAGTAGCTGGTACGACATCCAAACATGCTTAGAGGGTGGGGTATCCTGTCGTTTTGCTTCTGGGCCCAAAGTGACCCTAATGAATGAGGGCTTTTATCTTGGAGAACCTGCATGTTAACTACAGTGGAAGGAGGAATGTCAGCACTGGACACACAGGGAGATCTAGCCCACTAGCCTGCTAGTCGTGCACAGCAGCTCTGTATGCCTGTCTGACTGTGTAGCTTTTTCTAAACGTGCTGATTCATGCTGCTGACCGTGGGCACAGATAATAAACACACAAAACTGTGTATGTTGGAGTGTAGGTAGTAGGTACGAACAAAACACACACACACACAAACACACAATAACAACAAAGCACGTATATACTCACAAGACCTAAACACAACACACATACAGACAAAAAGAGCAAAGTCACGCAACAAGAACAAAACATACACAACAAGAAAAACATTTGAACACGCACACAATCGCTGGGAATAAAGCAAAATGCACACACATACACACCGAACGTTTAAAACGTTTAAATTAACACAAAGGAAGCCAAATGCACACACAAACACACTCAGAATAAAACTAAAGAGACACCGTCACACAGAAGAGTTGCAATCAGTGCCTTTGGTTAAGGTTCTGGTGTCCATGGAACCATGTTCCCGTAAGTATGAGTGAAACTATGAGTGAAACCACCCTCCTTCAAAATGTCCCCCTTGCGAGTCAGACGCTTTCCATTATGGAAAGCAAGCTTCCTCTGCTGGTCGTGAGTATCTGTGTGTGTTTGGGTTTGGGGTGTGGCACAGACAGGGTTAATCACCTCAGAGCAAAAACAAGTCAGAGGAACTACAGCCCCTCCCCCATCATCACCACCCCCCTCCCTCTTCTACACCCTCCCCCTACCGATCCTCTGTGCAAGCCACAAACTTTCCATGACACTCTCCCTCCCTCCCTCTCTTGCTCACTTTCTCTGCCCCGCCTCCTACTATGTCATTTTTTTGTAGTAATGTTGACTCTAGGCGGAAGCTGGAAGTTTTCCTCAATCTCTCTCTCGTTGCGACTCAGCCATGACCCACTATAGAAGCCATATAATTAAAAATATATTGCTTCTGCTTCTTTTGCCGTTCTCTAACCTTTGACGACCTCCACCTTATAAGCACCAGTTTGTGTGAGGCACAGCAACCCTACTTTTGAACTCGAGGTTGATGTCTCTGTGGAAATTCGTTTTTTTGGTGGGTTTCTGTGGAAAAGTTTTCAGTGGAAATTTGTTAGAACGCCCTCATCCTTTCTAAAGCATTAAAAGGGCTGGGGAAACTTCTCCCGCACCATGAAGTCCTGCTTTTGTGCCTCTGCAAGGCAACGCCGCCTAAACACCTGCAAAACAGCTGTAGAGGAAACTAATTTTCATTCATTATGGTTTACATTCTTTCTATTCTGAGCTTTGACTCATACACGTGGTATTCAAAATTCACACTCTGGTCAAGGATACGGACACAACTTTAATGATGAGGAGAACACTATTTTTACATCTGGGTGTATGTGTGTGCGTATGTGTGCGTGCGCTTGTTAACACTTGTGTGTGTGTGTGTGTGCCTGACTGTGTGTGTGTGTGTGTGTGTGTGTGTGTGTGTGTGTGTGTGTGTGAGATTGTGGGTGTGTGTGTGTGTGTGTGTGTGTGTGTGTGTGTGTGTGTGTGTGTGAGATTGTGGGTGTGTGTGTGTGTGTGTGTGTGTGTGTGTGTGTGTGTGTGTGTGAGATTGTGGGTGTGTGGGTGTGTGTGGGTACTTTTAGAGGTGATATTTGAGACAGAGGGGTCATGCCATGACCAGTCAGTACATTTTAGCTTTGAGATTCCAGAGTCTCAAACATGCTCTTCAATACTGAGAATTAAAACAAAGAAAACAGTGAAGGATGTGCTATATCATCATGAATGAATTTAATAACAATGTTCCAACTGTAATTTGCAAATATCTACAAAATGAACTTTACCAAAAGTAAAGTTCATTTACTTTTGGTAAAGATTAGATTAACAACTGGTGTAAGCCCGGAGGGTCGATATGGTCCTCGCTGCTGGTTGAATCACAGATACAGTGTCAACTGTTCTAACTATGCGATAGGCATAAACAAATGATAACATTTTACATTTAGGGAAGGCTCTTGTTCACACAGCCCCAGAATGTTTCACGCAAACCTTGTAAATCATGATGACACAGCTCAAGTTAAAAACACCCCAGAAGGCCTTCTCTTCTGTACAGTACATATAAGGATGTTTTATTTTTAAAGGCCTACGTGCAGGTAAACCGGAAGTTTTGTTTAATGGGTACATAAAGCACTCAAAATATGTGTATCATTTATAAAATGTCTCCAAAATAGTGTTAAAGTCCAATTATTGTCATTTTTGGCAGTAACGGGTGTTTTCTAAAGACATTCGGCGATGACGTCACGTTGGGGAGACGTGGTGGAAGGTAGCCTCAGCCTAGTACTACAACTATGGCGTCTAAGAGGTGGCAAGAACCACAAATAACATGTATGATTGTGATGGCCCACAGCAGTGTCATTTCGAACCTGTCAGACGTGAGAGGGCGAATGAGGAATTGCCGAGAACTGATGGCGGTCAAAGCCAATTAAATGCATGGTCAGAGGAGAATGAGTGGAGAGTTGCTATCATTTAGCAACGCAGCAACGAGCGCTGGAGCTAGTCAATGAACAGAAGTGCATACAATAACGACACTTTTATTTATTTTTACTGTCAGTGAATAGCACCGAGTGAAAGTCAACGTTTTCTTTATGTCTAGTGACAGCGATTATGTCGTATAATATTATACGACATAAGTATAGGTAAACTTAGTCAGAAGATCTAGAAATAGAAGGCCTAATGCTAGCTATGGGCTAACTTAGCCTATCAGACACGCAATCAGTGCACTTGCAAATGAGTGCCTGCAAGTATAACCGATTATGGTGTGACATTATTTAACCATCAATCTACTGCAAACACGACCAGACAGATGTACATTGAACACATACACAAAGCACATCGTCCAACCCGGCGGATGCTGACAGACTGCCCACAACAAGCCAAACATCACCACGGCGGGTGTGCTCTCTCTCTCTCTCTCTCTCTCACTCTCGCACGCCCGTACACAATCACTCCAACTTATCCAACTCCAAGACTAGGCTGCTTCACTAAGACAACAACTAACCACAAGGCCTCCATAACCATTCAGTATGCCGAAGCCGGAAAGGACACACTCATCGTATGCTAAACAATCCGTTTTATCATCAACATTCAGTCACTGCAAAGATTTAAAGACTAGCCTCTTACCATAAAAAAAAAAGGCTATTAATCAACAATTATTCGCCGAAGGAGAGGTGAATAGTGGGGAATAGGCCCGAGACCGAAGGTTTATTTGTTGTTATTAGCAGACATTTTGCGATGAAAACCATATAGAGTTTGAGATGTCAATCATGGGATATTGTCCAATATCCCGAGATAGCGAACCAAACAAATTGCGCCATCTTAGGAGGTTCACGTGTAGCATATACTAACTATATATAATATCTATGTAATTATCTATGTATCTGTATAATCTGCTGAACACTCTCTTACTAGTCTCTACTCTCAAGGGTCTCAATGCGGCTTTGGTCCGTGTCTCCCCAACGTGACTTCATGCAATGCATTCTGGGGGAAATGAGAATCAATAGCAAACCGCTAAAATCGTACCTGCTTTTTCGTATTACATTCCGTTTTGGGATACCTAACAACATTAATTACAATAAATAAAAGTTAAAATCTTTATTACCAACAAGCAAATTGCACAAATTCGTCGGAAAAGAAACCCTGCAACACGGCCTTTAAATATTATATATTGAAATTCATTGAAATGATTGCCATAATGGATTGTTCAAACTGTTTATGTCCTGGTTGAGCCTGTTCCTCAACATTTTACCAGATGCTGCCACATGTTGTCCATGTGCCATGTGCAGTGATTAATGTGCATTGCGTGTGCACATTGAGGACGCTGCTAGGCATGCACAGAAACTAGACATGAGTAGTAGCTAACATGCCTTTTGGCTCACGTGTACATTTATAAAAGATAAATAACGGCCCCCTTTTTAATTTACAACACACTTTTCATTTTGTTTAGTTCACACACACAGTTCCCGTGTGTGTGTGTGTGTGTGTGTGTGTGTGTGTGTGTGTGTGTGTGTGTGTGTGTGTGTGTGTGTGTGTGTGTGTGTGTGTGTGTGTGTGTGTGTGTGTGTGTGTGTGTGCGTGTGCGTGCGTGCCGTGCGGTTGACCATTGATCTCTTGGAACGGCTCACTAAGTCTCCCTGGTGGATTGGTTTCACTGCCCGACGGCTGAGTCACCATCACACGCACGCTCGCACGCACAAAGACACAAATACACAAACCCAGGCACCCACCCACACAACCACTTGGCACACCACACCAACCCCCTTATTCAATGCTGCAAACATGCTTGCCACAATCATATAACACGTAACGTGTTATATACTTACGCATTAATCACGCCACACCTAGCATGCATTAGAGTTTGCAACGCAATGCCAGGACGTCAGTAAGTCATAAATATGTAGAATTTCTATAAATATTGCATGCATATTCCACCCTCTTCTTCTATCTAATCTAGGACAGCCGTTTCCCATAGGCTGCCTAACATAGCCTCGCTGACACGTGCACCGCATTGCACACAGCTTCAGAGGGCGTCGAAGAAGGGCGCTCCTCTTAATTATTCCTCACCACCCAAGGTATAGACTCCCTCCTTGATGAGCGACTGGACATTAATCACATTACGCTCCGACCCGTGTGGAATACTGCAGAGAGCGTGTAATCCCAGATGCGGTGCGGTGCGGTTCAAGCCGTAAACTTTCATGAGTAGGCAACCTGGGATTACTACAGTGGTTGAAAAGTACAGCATGTGTTGAAGGGAGTGACGAAGTGAAGACGAATGCAAGGACAAGTGGGGCAGTGATGTAGGGTTGACTTGAACAAATACCGACATATTATTTCCCTCAATGCTAGCAAAGGGAGGGAAAGAGATAGAACAAAGAGAAAGAGGGGGAGAGGGGGAGAGAGAGAGGGAGAGAGAGGGAGAGGGAGAGAGAGAGGGGTGGAACTGTATGTGAGTGAGTCCGTGACGCCTTAGCTAAAGCTCTTTGACGTGACTCATGCTTTTTAACAGCTGGGCTTCAGATCCAGTCTTGGCCTGGGCAAGCTGTCTGTTCAGCCCGAACGGTTATCTCTGACACAATCTGTGCTTTCAGAGAGCAGAGGTGGCCGTTGAAGCCAACAGGGTCATGGTTAGGTGCGTTATGGGGCCAGGCGAACGTTAATCACAGATGACTCACGCATTTGTTGTATTTTCCAAGCATTCTCTGTTGCATTCTAGATGAAACGCGTTGTCAGCTCTATGACTACGGAGATCACACGCACAGAAATGCACACACGCATACACACACATGAACACACACATACTCACATTACACAAAGACACAGAAATGTTAGGGAGAAAGACCATGTAATGGATTCAAGCCATTACAAATGCTTTTAAATGTTGCACTGTCCTACATGACTCAAGTCTACCACATACAGTCCAACAATTAGACCCTTATATTACCTCACAATTCACATGCTGCCCAGTAACAGTCAAACGCGTTGCAGCTTTTATAGTAAGTGTGTTCAATGAAGATCACAGCCCATTGCGTAGCTTGTGGTTAAGGATATGCTTCACTCATGGCTATTGGGACAGCTAATCATTAGGACGGCATTGCCTTTGTCCTGATATGACCCTTGACCTTACTGGGAGGGGCTAACGAGCCTATCCTAGCCTTCCATACCTGCATGCATTTGGAAACGGTGGTTAGCTATCCAATCACACAGGCCACACCCACCTGCCCTAGCTTCAGTTAAACGATGTGGAGGCCATCTTCAAACATGGAAGCCGCTCAGGTACTTCAGAGGGTCTGCCTTCCCCTGGGGAAGCCCTGGGTTAAGTCACAACATGCACACACACAGAAACCACTCCGAATGATTAAAATGATAAAGAGTTGAAAAGGGGTAGCGGGACGTGTGTGTGTGTGTGTGTGTGTGTGTGTGTGTGTGTGTGTGTGTGTGTGTGTGTGTGTGTGTGTGTGTGTGCGTGTATGGGGGGGGGGGGGGGGGGGGGGGAGGGAAAGCGTTGACACCTTCAATCATACTCTAGTCTGTATTAAGTTCAAGAGAAGCTATTTGCGTTGGATCCTCGGTGGGGGGACATGCCGGGACATGCTATGTAATGGGGCCTGCACGAGGGGAGGGTGTGGGCTCCGTAACGAGGAGGGGGTAACCAGGCCTCCGGGAGTTGTGTGGGGGGCTGAGATATAACAGAAGATGAGTTAAAAGGAGATTATCCATGAAATATAAGTTATACAAATTATACCATTGGAGAGACAGCTGTGTGTGTGTGTGTGTGTGTGTGTGTGTGTGTGTGTGTGTGTGTGTGTGTGTGTGTGTGTGTGTGTGTGTGTGTGTGTGTGTGTGTGTGTGTGTGTGTGTGTGTGTGTGTGGAGAGAGAGGGGGGGAGGGGGGAGAGAGAGGGGGGGGAGTGATAGAGAGAGTGATAAAGAGAGAACGCACAAGTGTCTAAGGATAAGCTCCGTATGCATTGGCATAATTAATAAAACCGAACTTGATATGCAGTTCATATACAGTTCCTCAAATTAAAGGTGGCGTGGTTATGTACGTTCATAGTAGGCCGTTACGTCAAGACTTGTTGAGCTCGAGTTGGGAACCCTAAGTCAACACAGGATCTGTCAGGTTGTTGACTAACACCAACTTGTCAAAACCCAAGAGGGGGGGGGGGGGGATGGGATAAAGTATGAAATATCACAGAGACGTTACTATGCAAACTCTGACGGGAAAGACAGTGCTAGGGTTATGTGTGTTTCAGGAAACCCAGCGAGGCTAGTCAGACCAGCATTAGAAGAAATAGAGAATCATTTTATCGGTTGTTTTCCATTAACCAAGAGTTCAGCGACAAGGACGAGCTTACACAGTGCATTGTGACAACTTCCGTCTCTTTTTCCTTTCATCGCCACGGAAAATAACGGAGGGGACTCAACACAATAACAACCCAGCAGCATCAAACGGGATTCACAAGGGCGGCAGGAGGCATCAACTGTTGCCATAGGGACGGAAACAGATTGGCCCACTTGTTGCCATATGCGTGGGTACGCTCAATCATTGTGTATTTCACTTATTTACATAAATAAATACATTAGAAAGATCTGAGGAAAAAATCATTCAAAATGACCGGAGGAATCTGATCCGTGAGCCTGTCCTGTTTATATGTTCCTTAATTGAGTAGAACACATAATGATCTTAAGGTTGGTATAAGCCAAAATAATACCCTATAATAAAAGCACTATGAAATATACACGATTCATTCGGTGGGTTCCGTGTGCAGACAAATGGTTCAAATTGTGTTCTCTAATTGTGTATTCTTATTTATCTGAAATGCTAAAACAATCTGAAATGCTGAACCCTACAGAAAGTATCTTTTCAATAACATCTAATTTTGTTGGCTAGAACCGTTTCCCCAGGCATGGTTAGAATAGAAAAACAGAAATTGGTTGTATAACGTATGTGATGTTGCATGTTTGCTTGTGTGTCTTGTTCTTGCGCGCGTGTGTGTGTGTGTGTGTGTGTGTGTGTGTGTGTGTGTGTGTGTGTGTGTGTGTGTGTGTGTGTGTGTGTGTGTGTGTGTGTGTGTGTGTGTGTGTGTGTGTGTGTGTGTGTGTGTGTGTGTGTTTCAATAACCATTGCCAAATGGCACCCAAGGCTAATCTCTGAGCTCAGATACACTGGTATAGAATATGCCAGATTCTCCCCGCTCTCTACCTCCTCCCCACCCCTCCCCCTCTAGTCATCAGAAGTCACACCAAACCACTGTGCTTCAGACTAAGGCCCCGTCCACACGAAGCCGAAACGGGCGAAACCGTTACGGTTTCGATCTATCCGGTTTCGAAGTATCTCCGTAAAGACGAAGCCAAGCGAAACCGGATAGATCTGTAGAAACGCTGTAGTAAACATTCCAGGCCCATAAGGGGCGCTGCTTTTGGTACACAACTCCAGAAGAAGAAGAGGCGAGCATGCGCATAAAGGCTGCCCCCCGAACCACTAACAACACAAACAAACAGCTCTTCTACGATTGCGAACTAGATTCTCAATGAATAATGGCTTAGCAACCCAACAAGGGACATGATATGCTGCAGAACGATTACAAGCTTGTAGTCCGCCATCATCTTTTTTGTTGTGATTTCTGAGACTCCGCGGGCTTAAGAGCCATTGGCTAGGAGGTCGAGGGGTGGGGCGATGAAGTCATGGTTTGCGGTTTCAGTCGGTTTCAGGCGTCCACACGAAGGGTGGTTTCAGAAGTTTGCGGTTTCGGTCAGCGGATTCGCCGGCTTCGTGTGGACGGAAGGCCGAACCGTACAAGATCTTTGCGGTTTCGCCATGAAATCGGCTTTGTGTGGACGGGGCCTAAGGGGCCACTCACACTAGGGCCGCGGCCCCGTGCCTGAGCTCATTTGCATACTAAAGTCTACAACGTTTGGCTAGTGTGACCACGCCATCCGTATTCCAGCGCGGAACAGCCCCTTGGCCACGGCACACTTGGAAGAGGTGTGCCGTGGCCAAAGTACAGATGCTAATGAGATGACACGCGCACACGCGCGGATGCGCAACGTGAGCTGGATGACGTAGTCCTTGCAAGACTCTTCTTTCTTTATAGGTCCATGACCTTCTTCCCCACAACAATAATTTTAAACAATGGCGGCAAGCGGTTCACGAGTGGGTCTACGTTGGTGCGATAGTGAAGTTGAGTGTTTACTTGAAATTTGGGCAGACGACATAATTCAGTCGCAGCTGGACACCACGCTTGGTGATGACGTATTTATCGTATTACGACGTGATGATGTATGTATGAAGAAGCAATCGTGTCCAGGCCACAGCCTTTGGGAGCAGTGTGACCACGGGCCAGCGGGGGGAGTGGGGAGGGGGGGAATCGTGCTGAATCTTCCTGCAGCACGGAACAGGCAAACTTGCCTAGTGTGAGTGCGCCCTAAAAACCAACGCACATCCACCGCCTCATCCAGCTCCACCTCTCCCCTATCATCCCGTCCACCTCCACCTCCACCACAACATCCGCCTCCATCCCCAACACCTTCATCTCCACCTCAACCACCACCACCACCACCTCTGCCAAAGCTCCTTCTCCAGCACCAGCCCCAGCACCACATCCACTTACCCCAAGCACCTCCTCTCACTTCACACTAATTAAATGAGCACTGCAGGTAAGCTGCACTCTGGGAATTGACCCTGGGCATGCAGGGTATATATCGGAGGTGTGTGTGGAATGACCTCATAAAAGGGAAGGAAACAGGGGAGAGAGAGAGAGAGAGAGAGAGAGAGAGAGAGAGAGAGAGAGAGAGAGAGAGAGAGAGAGAGAGAGAGAGAGAGAGAGAGAGAGAGAGAGAGAGAGAGAGAGAGAGAGAGAGAGAGAGAGAGAGATAAGGTTGAGAGAGAAAGAGTGATGAAGGGCAGAGAGCGAGGGAGATTGCAAGAAAGCGAAAGCGAGAGATGAGGGAGAGAGATAGCAACATTGAGAGCAATAAAGTGATGCAGAGAGAGAGAGAGAGTGTAAGAGAGAGCGAGAGATGAGGGAGAGAGAGCGATAAAGACGGAGAGGGTGAGAGGGGTGGTGCTAGTGTTAAGACAGGCAAGAAGGCTGGAAGACAAATTGAATGGAAAGACACAGATAGGAGAGAAGGGGAATAAAAAACAGGTAATTAAGAGAGGGAGGGCAGTAAGTGCAGCATGGTTTTAGAGAGAGAGAGAGAGGGAGAGAGAGAGAGAGAGAGAGATCCCCATCCCCCTGGACTCAATAATTGCCCTCTTGCACACATCCTCCATATTGTAAATACTGTGTATTCAGAGTGTATCTTTAATTGATCTGTTTAGGAGGGGAGTGGAACATGAAGGGCTCCGCGCCCTGCTCGCCCACCAGCTGGTATGTGCGGGTGAGCTTGTGTGACGTCACCTCTGGGCGGAAGCGCTTGCTGGGCGTTTAGTCCTGTGTCCTGTCCTCTCTGTCTGCAGGGAGGTGACAGCAGGGAGGTGAATATTGCGTAACGGTGAGCAGGACTCATTGTCGCTGCCTTATCCCGCTGGGGAGAGCTGCAGCCAGGTGGAGCGCGGAGCAGGCTGTGATAGAAACACAGAGGGGGGGACGAACTGGGAGGGGTGAGAGAGATACATGGAGAGAGAGAGAGATTTTTTTGTTACAAGAGTAATGTAAAGTGTGTGCGTGTGTGTGTGTGTGTGTGTGCGCGCGCGTGTGTGTGAATGCATTTTCTGTGCAGCTTACTTGTACATAATACTGACTTATATACGTCCTGTATACTCTTGTGTGGATGATGTGTGAGTGTGTGTGAGTATGTGTGTGAGCACACAAAAACACACACACACCCAGACTTGTGAAGAGCAGCAGCGGATATGTTTATGGCACATACGTATGTGTGACCTAGCTGCAGCCTTTCACACTTTGTTCCATAAAAGTCCCAGGGCTGTGCTCTAAGGGTGCACTCACACTAGGCCATCTGGCCGTGGCCGTGGCCGTTTTCACACCTAACCGTGCTCAAATCTGCCAGTGTGAGTGTGGCCAGTCTGGCCAGGCCAACTTAGACTCTTGGGAGAGTTTCGCTGCTACAGTACAGGCCGCCACGTTACAGATGCTATTGAGCCGACACGCGCACACGCACGGCTACGCAACCTGAGCTGGATGACGTATAGTCCATGCGACGACCATGGACATAATAAATGCGACAAGCCTTTTTTCCCATTAAACGGTAAACATGGCGTCAAGCGGTTCAACTGTAGGTTCACGTTGGTCCCATAGGGAAGTCGAGTGTCTGTCAAAGTGCGAACTGTGTTCTCTGTGTTGTTGTCCATTGTTGTTAAAACTCTGACTGGCGGCAGACTTTATTATGGTCCACGCAGCGGACGCTTGGTGATGACGTGTTACGACGTGATGACGTATGTACAAGAGCCTACCGTGGCCAGGCCACAGTTGCGGCGGCCAACGGCCAAGGCCAGATGGCCTAGTGTGAGTGCACCCTAAGTATTACCCAGGGCCCATCACCTCACCCCTGACTGCCGACCTACCTAGCACCCACGCAGCTCAACCAAGTCAGAAGAAGCATTTATTTATCAGCCAAATCAACAAATGCTTCATATTATATTGTATAATATTTTGCTCATGTTATATTTTTGGTGATTTAAGACTATCATTTATTTGTATTTATGTATCTGTTTATTCATTCATTTGTCGGGATTCCTCACGGCCATCTGTATGACCTCTAGCAAACGGATCCACCCACCTCGAAGGGGACCGGGGTAGTTAATGGCACAACCCCATTTTATTGCACCGCAAGTCTTGGCATGCTTGCACGCCCTTGGAGAGAGTGGAGAAAAAGCTCTCTCTCTCTCTCTCTCTCTCTCACTCTCACTCTCACTCTCTCTCTCTCTCTCTCTCTCTCTCTCTCTCTCTCTCTCTCTCTCTCACTCTCTCTCTCTCTCTCTCTCTCTCTCTCTCTCTCTCTCTCTCTCTCTCTCTCTCTCTCTCTCTCTCTCTCTCTCTCTCTCTCTCTCTCTCTCTCTCTCTCTCTCTCATATCTCAGAAGTCTTGCTGACGGTGTTAGATATCGGCTTCTCTCTGCCAGGTGTAACGATACGCCTGGTTATTGAAAAATTAATAAAAACAGAACCAAATTCAATCAAAGCGTTCAATCTTGTCAAGGAATGGATGTATATGTCGGTATCAGTTCTGTATCAGGTGTAAGGGCTGCTCCAAACGATAGCTGATGAGGACTGTGACCGATGAGTATCGTAGACTGGATCGTCCTGGAAAAACAAAGAGTGTACCTGTCTCTTTTATTGGTTCTGCTGACAAGAGAATATGTGTTATCCACACAGAGGGCAATGGAGATACAGAGAGTGAGAGGGAGGGGGATACAGAGGGAGGGATATACAGAGAGAGAGGGAGAGAGAGAGGGGTGGAGAGAGAGAGAGAAGGAGAGGAATGGATACCACAAACAAAAAAGGTACTTATTAGAGGTCAGTTCAGAGAGAGAGAGAGAGAGAGAGAGAGAGAGAGAGAGAGAGAGAGAGAGAGAGAGAGAGAGAGAGAGAGAGAGAGAGAGAGAGAGAGAGAGAGAGAGAGAGAGAGAGAGAGAGAGAGAGAGAGAGAGAGAGAGAGAGAGAGAGGACTGGGAAACAGGTGAGAGGAGGGTGACATAAGGTGATGAGGGGAAAACTTTGTCATCAGGAAATACAATGTATGTTAAGAAGGCCCCTTGACGTTAGGATGATGAGGCATCCTCGTCACCATCAAGATATAAATAGAGAAGGGTGTGGGGGGGGGGGGCGTACAGACGGGCACATGGCCCCGGCACCACGCCCATAACATGTTTGAACAACAGCACCCCCTCTTTCTACTGGTTGAGCTTTGTCCTCATTTCCGAATCGCAATGACTCATCTGCGATTTCAAAATGTGTTGGGTGCGTCATGGCAGGCCCCTTCTGTGTCAGGTATGCAGGACGCATACATGACGTGTTGAGTGTACTTGAGTGTTATTTTATAAAAACGAATACTAACACCAATCGTTTTATTAAACATTTGGTGAAACCGTAAGACATGACATGTTCCTTGCACAACTACAGTGCCCCTTTTCAAAGAAACTTGCAGCAGAAGATGACCAAGCTAGCCATGTCCCGCCTACCACAGGCACATCAACACACCCACACATTGCCATTTGTGCCCGCACTTTAGCGCACCTTCCCAAGTCCCCAGCTTCACACGCAACCATGCACAGTCTAGACGCAATCTGTCAGCAGCCACAATAGGCCTCCTTGCCCCAGCGCAGCTCGCCAAAGTTCAGCCCCCATGTGTGTATGAGGGCACTTTCCCCCTCCCTGCGCCCCACCAATGTGTGGACCACGACGGGGAGGAACCATGTGGGGGAGACTAGGAACCGGGCCGCCTCCCCGCAGTCTGCCGGGGTTTGGGTCTGTGAAGGTTGGAGGCTCACTGTTGATGTTGTTGCCGTCGATGATGCCCTCAGTGCATGTGTGTGTGCGTCGATGTATGCGTGTGAACTTGTTGTAAGGGTTTGTGCAGGGTTGTTTCGTTGATGACTCGCGGGTCGGTTGACATCCCCGTTCTTCCATTGACCGTCCCTGATTTCCAGGGAAAGAACCCATTCCCGGGTACTATCCCCATTTTTCTAGGGAGTACCCCTGTTTTGGTTCTCACGCTGGAGCTGTGGCTGGGAATGTCTGTTTCATAAAGTAGACTTAAAAAATATATGATTGATTTTGGAATGGCAAAGGTTCTGCTCATTAATATTCATTTTGAGACAGTTCGTAATTAGCATTGTGTCTAACTAAGCATTTATTTATCGCCCTTATACCATTGGCATTACCATTGGCGTGACCAACCATAAACAATAGACTATCAATACAATATATAAAATATATAAGAATAGTCAAAACCTAAATGTGTCCCTTAATCATTGACTTATTGCTCCCCCTACTATTTTAATCGGTTCTCTTCTTAAGTTTTTTAATAAAGTCAGTGGCAACTGTCTGTTGTTCATATCAGCAGTCTGCTTTTCAGAAATAACTGCTGACTGCTTGACCGCTGAAGGCCTTGGCTGACCCGCCGGCATCGTGCATTCAACAAAGCGGTGCATTAAAATCTCCTGCGCAAACAGAATTTTTAAGCAGAACTCGGCTAACAACATCATTAGTGACCATCGGTTTGGATGGCCCACGCCCATCTCTGCACCTCGGCGTAAAGCGGGCTGTAGTTAACCTGTCTCTCGCCAGATGAATTTCGTTCCACCTAGCTCCACTCCTCCAGCTGCGATCGCTCCCGTTGGACGGATTATGGGGACCAGATCGAATGGTAGAGCCAATCCGGACCGCCGGGTGGGATTTTTATAGATGTGACGTAGCGGAGAAGCGACTGTTTTGATTCAGACAACGATGGCGGCTCGCATCGAGGAAACAAGCGTCAACATTGATGCTGCTGTTTCATCCGTGGTGTCCAATCTAGCACATATTCTTTCTTTAAAAGAACATCAGAGAACGGCTGCGTCGCTCTCATCAGCGTCCCGGGTTGGTTTCGATGTGAGTGGCTGAAGTAGCACGTCAAAAAGATGACGGACAAGTGGTTTATCCAATAATATGTAAGGACTTTTGATAAGGCCCAGCTTTCTAAAACACCTCTCCATGGATTGATCCTAGACGGATTAGTGGAGCTTGGTGGAACGAAATTAATCTGGCGAGAATCAGGTTAGGCTATAGTAGCATCTAGCATGGGATTGTATCATTATGTATAAAGAGACACCCACACGATTCTCTCTGTGTACAAGTTTCTACACGGTGAGGAACGTGCTAAAATCCTTTTGAATTATCCTCTAATTTACTTAAATGCGTTTTTTTTCTGCAATTCATGTTTGCAATTCAGTCCTCCTGTCCCTGTGGTATACAATCTTTAATCCTTGAGCACAATTATTTTGGACACATCTCAAACAGTCATCAATCAGGTAAGGATTGATCTCACAGGAGGATTTCACTGATCGCACAGCAGGATTTCACTGATTGCACAGACTCATGCCATGGCCAAGGACTTGCTAGGGAGTTGAGTAAATATCCCCTGAAGGATATTTAGGAGAAATACTTTGCTAAGTTACCTTATTGAAAGAGGCCATTGTTTCTTGGCGTGTGTTCATAGAAAAAGGTAACCCATGTATATCACACAGATATGCCTGCAAAAAAGATAACACAATTACACATGCTTAGTGAAGATTAAAGCTTAAACAACCCATAGAGGAATGCAATGCAGCAATGTGGGCAAGCCATCAAAGAGCGAGACAGAAGACAAACTGAAGAGGCACGGAATACAAGACAAAAACTCATTTTTGTAATTGTTGTTCCAAGTCTGAACTAGAAATGCCACATTTCAGAGACACACAGCCCAGAATAACAACACAGGCAACCAAACAAACAACGAGCATGAAATCCTATCGCAAGATGTTATGTATGACTCACACAGCAGTGGGCTCTAAAACTATGCACATTATCATTCTTTTTTTCCACTGAACTGAATCTGGTGATGTTAAAGCAACTCCTCCCAAGTCAAACCGTGTGGCGGCTTGTTATGCTGGCTCAACCGGCTTGGGCGCTGACCATATTTGCGATCCTCCTTTGTAGCGATCCCTGTTCGATTCGGACCCACAGTCCTGCGCGCTCCTTTTTCGTTCCCTCTCTTCAACCCAATCTCCAGTCCGTCTTTACTGGCCTGGGTGTGAATCCACAAAGCACAAGTGCACAAACATGTTAGCTATGGGGTTGAAAGGAAGCAGGAACGGACTAGCCCTGTCCAGTTCAACCACCAGAGGAGGAAAGTCCCCCATCATCTTAAGAAAGAAGATTGTTTGGTGTTTTTACTGCTCTGTAATTAAAACTGATTATCTAGAGGAAAGGGGGCGGTGGGGTTCTCTCCAGCGAAGGTAATTAAGCAACCATTCTGCGTTGAGCTGGCCACGATGGCCGCTGTTGATTAGAGGAGAAAACAAAGAAAAGGGGAGCAAAGGACTTGAGAGAGGGAGAGAGAGATAAAGAGAGATAAACACAGAGCATGAGAGAAGGAAGAGAAAGAATGTGAGATGTAGAAAGATAGAATGAGAGAGGAAGTGAAAGAAAGAGAGCTAAAGGGTGGAAATGGAAGAGAGAGACAGTGTTAGCACATTGGGCGCACCGCACATTTTTATTTATTGAAGCTTCAGTCTATTAATTATTAACGCTCAAAGCCATCAGTCATAATGACCAAATACCATTAAAACCCAAGCCGGGGTAATTTCAGAGATGGCCGGCATTAAAGAGCAGCCAGGAAAACGTACGTGACGGGAAGCCAGGCTACGGGAAATATCTCATGCCTGACGATATTAATGAATGGCATGACAATCCTTCCTTTCATTTATTTTCATCAAGGGGAGATGGACTGCTTTCATTAGAAGGAATCAATACGTCAGGGCAGGAGGTCATGTGTTGTCAATCAGGAAGATCGAGAGAAAGATGAGACATTCTCTGATAAAGAGAAGCACACATTTATATCAGTGGTTCCGCAAGCCGGCCAGGGCAGCCTGCAGTACAAGCTTGCTGTTTCATATGCGTGTTGTTGGAAAAACGAGGTCTGCAACATATCTGTCATTTCTCATATTTTGGAAAATAGCAGAGCATGCCCCACCCTTTTAAGGTCAGCTAAGTAGAGGTAAGGTCAGGCCAAGACAGTTGACTCCAAATATCTTCAGTTTTTTTTTTTTTTTTTTAATGCTTAAAGTGTCAAATGCTTCAACAGTTAAATTGTTTACTTGCCTCATTTTGTCATTTTGGAAATACTGAAAAACAAAAACATTTTCTCATTTGTATTCAAAGTGGCAATCTGAAAGATTGGCATGTAAAGAAACGTCTTTTAAGTCACAATCTATTGCCGAATTAGGGAACACGATGGACATTGAGCCAATTGCCCACTGATGTTAGCCCTTGAATTAGCGGCAACATGAACTTTACGAACTGGGGTTCAAATATTAGAATGAATAACCAACTGTACCAAGGGGCCCCCAGGGTTGGTATCAGGGGCCACATGAGAAGAGAAGAACAAACAGATATGAACTGGAGAGGAGATGAGCAAAAACCCCTCATTGAGGAGATGAGGTGTCTGTGTGACGTTAAATGCACAATGTATGGGTTATGGTCAGGCCCGCCTCTCCCTATACTCAGAGTACGCAGAATACGCGGAATACGCAGAGTGCGTAGGGCACCGAGTACCTGGGGGGGGCACCAAAAATGAAGGTTTAAAAAAAAAAAAAATTATTACATTATTGAATTACAAAAATATATAAACTATAACCTATCACTCGGCACCCCCCCCCCCCCCCCCCCCCCCCCCCCCTGAATGTCGAGTCACCTAGGGCACCGAAGCGGCCAGCGCCGTCCCTGGTTATGGTCGGAGTCACTAGACGTGACAGAAGCGATGGATACCTCAAGATTAGAGAGGAGATTTCCAACAATGTTTCAGTTGAAATTAAGAAGAGGGAAAGAACAGATGGATACAAAGAGCGACTAGGAAAAGGGCGCCCAGCGACTAAAAGGAAGGAGGACTGAGCTTGGATCAAAAAGGAATCAAAGCAGCCAAGTAGCATCCCTCAGACTTAGTTCCTTGCAGGATCTTTGGAGAAGGATCAGGCAGGGAAAGAGAGCCAGAGAGGACAGAGTTATAAAGACAAAGGGAGGGAGAGGGCAAAGAAGAGAAAGAGACTAAATAGATATAGAAGAGGGAAACTTTGTAAAAGAGAGAGAGAGCAGGAGGTATAAAGCGAAAACAAAGAGAGAGGGAGAGGGCAGAAGATGACCTACTTTCAGCTGAAATTACTGTATAATTCCGCGTCACGATTCCAAAAATACAAAAGGAGGAAATGAGGACGATGGGATATTGGTTTTGTGTCGCTTTTGAACAATAACCTCAACCACAGGAGGGCATCATGTACTGGAAAGAGAGCCCGCCCTGTCTCACGCAGTCCACACACCCATATTCTCGGAGTGGCCGTATTGATCAGCTGGAAGGCCAAGCCTTCTGGAATCTTCTGAAACCCTGACAACTCAATGCATTACTTCTGGTTCTGCATTCCATTTCCCCAGCCAGGCATTGGGAATGCATTGAGATGAAGTCGTCATGGTTTCCCCATAGATCCTCCAAGGTTTCCAGCTGACCGATGTGGTCGCTGAAGGTGAATAACCCCATCGAGTGCTTAATGAACGAACCGTCAACGTATTAATTCAGGCTTGGTGAATTGTGCCTTGATAATCAATCGTAGGTGCCCCATGACAAAAATAATCAGAGCTTAAATCCTCAGTGGTGAAGGCCTCATCAATGAGGACCTCACTTGTTGAGTGTTCCGAATGTACAGAGAGAACGTTTTTTAGGGACGCTGTTTGGGATGCGACGCAACATTCTCAGTGGTACCTGAGGTTGGGTCTATTGTGTTTCTGCTGTTGGTTCTGGTTCTTCAGGAACCATGTGACTCTGTCAGCCAATACCATTCAGTCATGCCAATGCTCATTCATCACCTGGCTCAGGTTTGGCCTGTGTGTGTGTGTGCCGGCGAGGAGGAGGAGGTGGTGTGTGTGTGTGTGTGTGTGTGTGTGTGTGTGTGTGTGTGTGTGTGTGTGTGTGTGTGTGTGTGTGTGTGTGTGTGTGTGTGTGTGTGTGTGTGTGTGTGTGTGTGTGTGTGTGTGTGTGTGTGTGTGAAGGGAGGGGGGGAGGAGGTCTTTGTTACGTTTGATGGATGTGAGTGGCTGAGGGACTGAGGGATTTCATTCTAAGTCAAGCGCACACACACACACACACACACACACACACACACACACACACACACACACACACACACACACACACACACACACACACACACACACACACACGTTCGCTCTAGCTTTCTCCCCCTTGCAGTACTGCTAGGACTGAAATATCATCGTAAACAACGGTCAGTGTGTGAAACTGATCATAAAGCTTTGATGGAATATAGCAGGGAAACGTCCGAGGTACCGGTCCACATTGCAGGCTCAGCACCATCCAATGGGCCTCTTATTTACCTAGCGCCATCTTGAGCTCAACACTAGCCGGGTAGGGGGAGCTGAATGCAGAGTTAGAAACACCAGCTGGGTGGGGGAGCTGTGAATAGGATTAAACACCAAGATGGTATCAAGATGGCTGCTAGCTCCAATAGGTTATACATTTTTTCAACCACGTAGAAATCTCCCAACCATTTCCCTCTGCCGTGTCTCGGCTCGTCAGCAATTCCCACTTCTGGGACACGATGACGTGCTTGGACAGCATCGGTCCCTCAGGAGAATAAACAGAATAGCATGAGACAGTTAAGGATCATGTCACAACGTATAAATCACACTCATAAGGTAACAAGGTAACAAAGGGACCGGACATGGCAGAAAAAGAGAAGAGATATCGTACAAAGCTAAACCAAAGGTTGACCCACCACGTAGGGGTCTTAAACTCTGGACGGATAAACACAATGAGTGTACGGCTGGGAGCTGCGTGGGCGGCGGTGGGCCGTGTGTTTATCAGAGTGTTGGAAGGAGAAGGCGGGCCCTAAGAGATGCGATGAGGTCAGAGAGGAGCAGGACCTTTACGGGGTATACTCGGTGCTTGGTGAGTCAGCGGCACTAGGGAACACTGGACCCAAACGTGTGCAACGATCACGACGCAGAACCCATGGAGAAGGAGTGTGGGATCACGTTGATAATTCTGCGGCGCTGAACATAAACGGAGGAGGGTGAACATAAGTATATAAACACAGAGGGGAAAGCAGAGGTAAACAAAGTTAAAATAGACGGTAATCACAAGCAAGAGGCTTCATTAGAGACACCACAGTGGGTGCGTGTTAGCGCACAACTTCTACCACACACATACGCCCTCGAATCCATTAGGTAATCTTAAGTGTATGGCGCATGCACACGCACATGCAAACATACACACACACAGATACACACATACACACACTCTCACAGATGCACACACACACACTGACACACACACACAGACCTGTCTATTGTCTAGCCATTCTTGAAGAAGGCTACTATGGAAACTTTGATACGGGAACGAGACCACAAATGCTATTAAGACTCAAACGTGTGCAAGTGAATATCCACTTGCAAGTCTCAAGTCCTCTGCTTGGAGGTGTGTGTGTGTGTGTGCTTGCTTGCGTGTGCGTGTGTGTGTGCGTGCGTGTGTGGGTCTTTGCAGACAAAATCCAAATCGACAGCCTTCTCTCCACATGAAAGATGATCTCTGAGTATAAGAGATTGCAGCCCTCCCACCCGGTCTCCTCCCTCCTCCAAATCCACTTTGCCCTGGTCTGGAGCGGGAGCAGGTGGAGGAGGAAGGGGAGGAGGAGGAGGGGGAGGAGGAGGAGGAGGAGGACGGGGAGGGGACGGGAGGGTGGGGTATGCTCGAGGAAAGGGAGATGATGTCATCTCTGCAATCGATGGCTCGGTGAGTGCACTTGATATGATTCTCATCAAGCCACAGGGTTAAAACAGGGTGTGTGTGTGTGTGTGCGTGTGCGTGTGCGTGTGTGTGTGTGTGTGTGTGTGTGTGTGTGTGTGTGTGTGTGTGTGTGTGTGTGTGTGTGTGTGTGTGTGTGTGTGTGTGTGTGTGTGTGTGGCTGTGTGATTTTGATTGTGTCTGCATATGGGGTAGTGTGTGTATGTGTGCGCCGTGTGGTTGTGTGTATTGTATTGGTAAAGTGGGAATTGTAGGAAAAAAACATGATTGTTGACGTGGGAAGGAATTTTATGATGATTACTTGGCCTTGCATTATCCTGTGTCTATGTGTGCGTGTGCGTGTTTCAATGTGTTTCCGCATTCACATATGTTTTGTTAGTCTTTATTATTGTGTAACATGAATCCACGGCGTGCAAATACGCTCATAAAACTCCCTTGACAAACACATGCACACGCACAAACCAAACACACACTCCATGTGTACATGCACTTCTTGGTTTGTTCTTGTGCGTGCAAATCTGTGCGTGCATCTCTGTGTGTGTGTGTGTGTGTTTCTGGGTACATTGCGCACTTGCCACCACCAGCACCACCAGACCAGCATGTGTTCGTACGTGTCTATATTTATACGAGAGGGTGGGGAGGGATAGACTGAGAACTATGTGGCAGTTTTACAATGGGTTCGGCCTTGGTAAGGGAGAACTGTGATTACAATGAGGCTTTGCAATCCGACCAGATTCTCCCAATGTCACACTAATCTTAGCCCACTGACCAGCAGCCTCCTTGCCGGGAAAGACATGGTTGAGAGAGAGAGAGAGAGAGAGAGAGAGAGAGAGAGAGAGAGAGAGAGAGAGAGAGAGAGAGAGAGAGAGAGAGAGAGAGAGAGAGAGAGAGAGAGAGAGAGAGAGAGAGAGAGAGAGAGAGAGAGAGAGAGAGAGAGAGAGAGAGAGAGAGAGAGAGAGAGAGAGAGAGAGAGAGAGAGAGAGAGATCATTGTTTTCGATCCTATGTCTCTGAAGAAGGCAACGTGAAACGACCATGTAAGACCATCTGAGAGCTAAATGTGTGCGTGTGTGTGTTTGCGCGCACGTACGGATTCTGTGGTGCTTGGTGTGTACAAAAAAAACATACTATGTAATCATCTATATAAAATAAAAGAGAAACCTAATGTAATCTTCTGGAATAAAAAAACAACAATTATTATTCTAAACCAAAACATAATACTTACAAATCCATAAACCCTGGGGAAAATGTGGTTATGTTCATAAAAGTTCACAGACAAGGCTCCGATTGTTATGATTAGTATCCGACATCATTGTGAAAAGGATCCCTGCAGAAAAATACAACATTTCGCTTTGTCTTCTGCTCAATCCTGTCGGCTTGTTATTGGGTCTAACAAATTCTCGCTCCGGGAGAAGACCCACGCTGTGTGCCATGTTTGGTGTGAGAAAATAAATAAAAAGCACCAGTAGTGATTTGTTTGTTTGCACTGAGACATCTCCCCGGGATTAATGGAGGGTTATCTTTACTATAAAGGAAAACAAGTCTACCAAGTCTAACCAAATAGACGTACCGTGGCTTATAATGTGGAAGGGAAGGTTCTCTACTGTACCGTCAACCCTGAAATCCAATAATCTAATTGGTCAGGCAACCAGAGTGAGTTGGCATGGATGGCCCAAACTATTATGGTAAAAAGATGTTTGCTCGAGTCAAAACAAGTCTAGTGAATACACTGCAAGGCACTGTGAACCTCGGGTTGAGTTTGAGGTTTTGGTAGATTCCATTTGTGCTGAAAATCATTTGCAGCCCGGGGTTATTGGGCAATATTCCTTGGCCTGATTTCCAAAGAGTCAACCAGCGTCACTTATTGGATCTCAATTGCCAAACGAATGTTGTAATACGAAGTCCTTGGTAAAGCGCTTTGGAAGTGCTCACTCGGTTCTCGTCAAAAAAGTTTAATTTCCTTTGCTGACGTAGGTTATGATGAGCACAAAATCAGCTCTAAGCCCCATTGTGGCTCCCAGAACATACCTATTCCAAATGAAAGAAAATGAAAGAATTATTACGTTAAAAAAAACCATAATAAAGGCTAGCATTACAAAAGGACAAGGTTAGCATTGGAAAGCCTTAAGCTAGGACCTCTGACCTTGCCGGTCCGATAGCCAACAGCTAGTGCGTCCATCAACAGCTGTCAGGCTTAGCGTAGCAAAAGCGCTGGGCTTTAAACACCCCCCAATTCTCCTCCATCTGCCGGAGGACATTAACCCAGACAACCGCGCGGAATGTATTGTGACGTCAGTGCTACGCTGAAACCGCGGGGAAAACCCGCGTGGCCCCCAAAGGGCCACCACCCTCCTCCTCTCCGAGGGGCCCCCGGGCACAAAGCGTAGAGAATGGGGGGAGGGGTCAAAGGTCGGGCTTGCAGGAGGCGGCTGGAGCACTCCATTGACCTGCATTAGAGACATCGTCGACAATGGCCATTTGATGAGTCGTCATAACAACCCTTGCATGCGCGCTCGCATGCACCGACAGATGCATGCACAAACACAAAAACACACACACAGACAGACGCATGCACAAACACACAAACACACCCACACACAGTCGCGTGCACAAATAAAAAAACAAACGCACACACAGACAGACGCACACAGATACACAAAAACACACACACAAACACCCCACTCTTACTATCACGTCTGTGTCGACCCTCGCAGCTACTCTGCATACAGGCTGCATCTGTCTTGTGGGGGGAGTCACAATGGCAGACTTGTTGTTCCTCACGCTAAACCCCCTTCCACCCCCACCCTAGCCAGTCCGACCCCCACCTCAAGCCCCAAGCCCACCACCACCACCACCAAGCTGTCTGCCCAGACACGAAACCGCACAACGCAGCTCCTTTACATCAACAAGGCCTGAACAAGATTGGCATGGAAACACAGAGAGAGAGAGAGAGAGAGAGAGAGAGCGAGAGCGTGGGTGCGTGAGAAAAGCATGGGCGCATCCTTGGCCTCTCTTTGATAACACACTATTGAGCTCCAAGTAGGCGGCACACAGAAGGAGGACAAAAACAAAAATGTACGTGTGTGTGTCTGTGTGTTTGTGTGAGTGTGCTTGTGCGTGTACTGCTTCTAGAGGAAACCTCTGGACTCACACATAGATCCTCTCCACTTTTGCTCTCTGCTGCCGCGGACTCTCCTTTCCTATGTTGTGTTGTTATGCTTCATGGTGTTTCTGATGTTGTGTTGTTATGCTTCATGGTGTTTCTGATGTTGTGTTGTTATGCTTTATGCCGTTTAATCGACTGCAGAGGAGAATTGTTGAATCTACAGAGTACAAGCAGGATGAATCGGAGCAAGAGCTCGAATATATTCAGAGAATTCACGGATCTTAATGGAAAATCTCTCTTTGACAACCAAAACAACAACAACTTTCCAACAGCAGTCAGTGTGGCATTGACAATAATACAGTTCTGTATTTGCATAAAGAAGGTCCCTTAGTGTACTGCCCGGGGTCGCAATCTTCCACAAAATGGTCGCCATTCACAAGCGGCTGTTTCGCATGCAAATCAACACATTCAGACATCATGAAGAGAGGGCCACAAAGAGAGTCTTTCTGTGTGTGTGTGTGTGTGTGTGTGTGTGTGTGTGTGTGTGTGTGTGTGTGTGTGTGTGTGTGTGTGTGTGTGTGTGTGTGTGTGTGTGTGTGTGTGTGTGTATTTGCATGCCCTGCGGCTGGGTGGGTGAGTCGGGGAGAAAAGAGAGGCCTTGGGACATGTGTGGTAAAACAGGGCAAGAACTCGTACGACAACCAAGAAGGGACACACAAAACTGCCCACACACACACACACACACACACACACACACACACACACACACACACACACACACACACACACACACACACACACACACACACACACAAACACACACATGCAGACACGCATCCACACACACACACACACACACACACACACACACACACACACACACACACACACACACACACACACACACACACACACACACACAAGGGCGGGACAGCAGTTGGTGTTTTGCGTTCTCACAGCGTCAGGGTTGTGTTTCTTATCGCTGAAGCTCTGTGTGCCGGAAACAAGACAACTGACGGCCCCGGGATTAAAACCGAAGGCCAGGCCTATCTTTTGTGTATCTGTGCCTCGTGTTGTGTGTAATTATCTATGTGTGAGTGTGTGTGTGTGTGTGTGTGTGTGTGTGTGTGTGTGTGTGTGTGTGTGTGTGTGTGTGTGTGTGTGTGTGTGTGTGTGTGTGTGTGTGTGTGTGTGTGTGTAAGTGTGTGTGTGGGCGTATGTGTGTGTGTGCAATAGGTGTTTGTGTGTGTGTGGCAGGGCATGATTGTATGTGAGTGGGCGTGAGTGTTTTTTATCTATATTTGCTTGTGTGTGTTTGTGTTTGTGTGTGTGGGTGTGTGGGCATGTACGTGTGTGTGTAGTTGTATGTGGGCATGTGTGTGTTTGTTGGTGTTGTGTGTGTGGGCATGTGTGTGTGTGTGTGTGTGTGTGTGTGTGTGTGTGTGTGTGTGTGGGCCTGAGTATAAGTGTGAGTTCAGTATTGGGACGTAAACACTGCAGTAGTGGTAACTTCACTGATTACATCTCCGCCTACTCAGCCCAAATCAGGTCTTCAGCCGCTTGTTGTCGCGCACACACACACACACACACACACACACACACACACACACACACACACACACACACACACACACACACACACACACACACACACACACACACACACACACACACACACACACACACACACACACACACACACTACTGATTAGGCCCAGAACCGCTCCTGTAGAGGCATGCGATATGTAAACAACTCTCTGAAAAACACATCCCTCAAACTTCCTCTTTCGCTGCGGTGTCAACAAACACGGTCGCTCGGCCCATGCAAATTCCCCTCGGCAAAGAGTATGAAAATACCTAAATCCACCCTCCCTATTGGTTATAAACGCTAGCTGGTAGAGGGGGCGGGGACGATGGCTGAATGCAGTCTTCAGATTCAGTTCCCAACCCCCACCTAGTCTTTAGAACCAAGATGGCTTCTTAAGGGGTTGGAAACCAAACAATGAACATTGCACATCTTGACCTCATTACAGTCAGGCGGGGGTGCAGCGGCCCTGAGGGCTGATTAGGTGGGGTTAAGGTGGGGTATAGGCGGGCCGTGGGGGGGTTTGGTGGTCGCTGGGGGGGGGGATTACGACCCCAGGCCTGCGGGCGGATCGATGGAGCCACGGGAGGGAGGGGTACACACCCAACAGGTGGATCAGCTGACTTAAAGCCCCCGTGTGTGTGTGTGTGTGTGTGTGTGTGTGTGTGTGTGTGTGTGTGTGTGTGTGTGTGTGTGTGTGTGTGTGTGTGTGTGTGTGTGTGTGTGTGGGCCCTCAGGCTGTGTTGTTGGTTACAGTTGTGCCTCTATCTTTCTTATCTTTTTTGTATGCGTACGTGAGATAGAGAAAGAGATATAGAGGGAGCAGGAGAGAGAGAGAGAGAGCGAAAGATACACTGTACTGTAACCTTTAGCTGTTTGCACATTTAAATAAAGATTCTGCATTACTTTGTACCTTATGTTGTATCTTTTATGCTGTTTGTTCTTTGGCGATGCAAAATCTATACGTGACAATGGATAGAGCACATGTATAGGCCCAACAAGTCTGCGTGTCACAACAGCTCACTTGGGGACGTCTTCTATTTCTATGGAGCTGTTGAGTGCTTCTGGTTTTTCAAGATGTATTTTTCTTCATTGAAGCGCTGTTTGTAAGGCATTCACCTCAGGGCAGATGTCACCTTCACTGCAATAATAACAAGTGAAACGATAACAATAAAATTGAGTATGTGACTCACTCGCCGTCTCTCTCTCTCTCGCTCTCTCTCGCTCGCTCTCGCTCTCGCTCTCTCTCTCTCTCTCTCTCTCTCTCTCTCTCTCTCACACACATGCACATGCACACACACACACACACACAAACAATCCTTACCATTCCAAAGCACAACTCACAAATCTAATAAATGACAAAGGAGTCGAGACACCTTGTGTTTATATAATTTTTTTAGTCACATGAGAGCACTTCAATGAAGCTTTCATGTGAAAGCTGTCTGAGCTTCAATCAAACCTCACCTCACCTCTGAACAGTCAAGCCCTTGTCCCGCTATTAAGACCCTCATGGGATCTTTAATTCAGTTTGGTTTTACTGCAAAAGCCATAGGCATGTCACAGACTTTTTAAACGATTCATTCTCCAAACCAAAGCACAAACAGAGTGAAATACCAATGTTTGAAAAAAAACTTCCAATGCTTTTCAGTAAAGTCGGTTTGCATTCGTATGTCTTTAAATGGTTTGAATAGAAGTCAGGTGACCACATCTAATTCTGTTGGGATTCAAACCACCTGTTAGCCTGAGGCAGCCATGGCCAAAACGAGTTTCTCTGTGCATGCTCACAAGCCTAACCTTTGACCCCTGGGAGGCATTGAAAAGCCGAGCAACGGGCAGACCCCAGATGCATATCTAAAGCCCCAAAAAAAGATAACAACGTCCCCTCGTTGGCATATCATGATTGGCTCTAGCGCTGAGGCTAAGGATTCTGAAGCTGTCAGAAGAGTCAAGGCCTGTGGTAGCTTAGGCTAGATCTGCAGTAGGCAATAGCTAGCTCATGATGTTTTGAATGCACGCGTAATAGACAATTCATCCAAACCCCAAGTGTGCCTTTTTTTGAGCGTCTTCATCAGGTGTGTTGTTTACAATACAGACAAATTTCCTTAAAGAAGATCTCACCACAATGGCCTGAAGAGATACAGAACGTTCCACAGCCGTTTCAGAAGGAGTTGATAGAGAACAAAAATAGAAGTAACGACGTTAAGGAATGTTTTTATTTATGTTATATTATATTATAAATATGCATTTATTTTTTGCCTCACCTACATAAGCCCCGGTTCTGTGAGTCACCTTTCAACTGTCTGCATTTCAGCTCATCACCATTCCACTTTAACTTGACCTTTACATGTTTCAACACCGACTAGGTGACCTTTGCACTGAAAGGTTTTCAGGACGGTTGTAGGCTCGGTCTGGAAATAGCTGTAGCAACCTCTTGTTTTAAGTACGGCATTCTTCTATTAGTTTTTTTAAAGAAAATGCTCAATTCCAGTAACAACCCGTTTTCCGAAAATGTATTCTACACTGCAATCAGATGATTCAAGATAAAAAACATTGTTAAAAGGGGAAGTAGCATTGACGTTGGCATCGCATCATGCCGTCACAGTCGGTGCCGCGTGTTCTGCAAAAAGAACGCTGACCAAGGAAAAAAAACACCTTGCTTTCACAATGCATATTCCCCAGCTCGCACATGAGAAAGGCCATTATAACCTCAACCGGTCCCATGGGGACAGCAAAGAGAATCTGTTTGTCACTTAAATTCTTCACGGGGAAAATGATCTACGTAAACAGACCTCATAGTGGACGGGACATGCTACGATGCTAACATTATAACAGCATGGCCTTCATCATAAAGCTAATTGTTGTGAAGAGGAAGGGCGAAGCTTATTATATCCAGCCCATTACGGACACGTTGTAAAGCTGTGTGAGGTAAACAATGGTAAAGGGAAAATACACTATAACGTACAACACTATTTTATGTTTTTCTGTATTTCTGATACACAGGCCTATTCAGATAGAGATCTTCTTTGTTTTTCATAGACCGTACAAAGCTAGGATTTCAAACATTTTGCATGGCAGTAACAGGGACAGTGATATTATGGTATGGAACAAACAGAAGATTTCACCCCCCCTGTCGTTGTCTATGGGTGAATGGTTCAATAAGCAAAGTGATGTATGTGTATGGCCATACAACACTGGAACCAGAGAGTAAAACATCAACCGTGAAATTGGATCATAGTCAATGGGGCTTCAAGCTAGATATCGCCGTCCAGAATGCTGTGCTTATGTGTTATTTTTCCGAGGACAATGGTTCATTGTTTTGTCTTTGTAAGGCCTCTCCGTGTTTCCACCAGGGGGTGGCGTGGTTTTGCCAAAGGTTTGGCTTAAAAAACTGGGTTTTCTTCCTTTGTCTTGGTTATGTCTTCCACGGTAGACTAAAGTCTGAAATCTTGACAGCAAAATACTATTTCAATGTGTAATTTATGTAAATCTAGAAGCCTAATTGCCTAATTTGACTTTGACTTTGACTTTGACTTCCACCATTGATTAGTATTATTCAGGCCAGGGTAAAGTTTCGTTGTTAACTTTGTATTTCATGACCCCACCGGAGCCCAAGTTAGGATAAACTGACATGAATGTCAAGGTTGACTCATCAACTTCATATTCATCTCAAGAGACTCATCTGATTGATACACTGGCTTTGAAAGGCATGCGTATGCATGTGTGCATGTGTTTGAGAGTGAGTAAGATTCTCTTTGTGCAAAAGACTCATCTGACGTATGCACTGGTTTTGAAAAATATGTGTTTGTGTACCCTTGCATGGGTCACTCTAACCTGATTTGTGATATTTAAATCTTCTCCTCTCTCTCCTCACATGAGATGCAAATTACATTCGGGATCAATTGGATTTCCCTCTGTTGTCTCACCAGCATTCAGCCTCACTCTCAGCCTTTCTCTTTCAACACACACACG
>NC_044066.1:17919094-18004094 GCF_902167405.1 Gadus morhua | reverse complement strand
AGAGACATAAGAAGAAAGAAGCAGAGTTCGCAGGAGACACACACACACACACACACACACACACACACACAAACACACACACACACACACACACACACACACACACACACACACACACACACACACACACACACACAGAAGGAAAGTCACAAAAGAGCCTGCTTGAGGGTCATGGTGGGAAATTGAGTGTGAGAGAGAGAGCGAAAGAGAGTGACAGACAACAAATAATAACGGCAGAAAGAATAACAGGCTCAATCGAGGTCAGTGAAGGAAAGCCCATAAAGTTGCTTCTTTGGCACGGTGATGTCAGCCCATGAACCCGGCCAACGGTAAGAGACTCGGCAGCAGATGCTTTGCTTCCCAAACGACGCCGTAGCATTCGCATTTCGCCGCAAGACAAGCGTAAACACAAAACACAGCAACACAGGAAAACTTGGATGGATTTGAAGGAGAAGAGCAGGGGGGGGGGGGGGTGGGGGCCGTGGTTAAGGGTCTCTGGGCGGCAGAGCTTCTGAGGACCGTGCTGATGGCTGTATCTGGAGCGTGACGAAGGGCTTCGGGCGGAGATGGGGGCCGGGCCAGCCAGCCATATTTGGCCAGACGCAGGCCAAACGGTGTTGTGTTTCCGTGGGGCTCCAGTGACATGGCAGCACACCATTTGCTGAGAAGGGGATTGGAGGAGAGCCACACAAACACACACACACACACACACACTCTCTTTCCTCGATCGTTCTGTTGTGCCAAATGATCAGGAGGGGGAGGAGGTGTGTGCTCAGTCTGAACGAAAACACATGTGGCTCCAAGATGGCCTGACACACGCACGCACGCACGCACGCACGCACGCACGCACGCACTCACTCACTCACTCACTCACTCACTCACTCACTCACTCACTCACTCACTCACTCACTCACTCACTCACTCACTCACTCACTCACTCACACGGACAGACGGACGGACGGACGGACGGACACACGTTCATGACTACACACTTGTAATGTTGCATATACACACACACACACACACACGTTAACGACTACACGTGGGTAATGTTGCATGCACGCAAGTATCTCCATGACTACACGGATGTAATGTTTTGCCATTTGTAGGGTTTAATAAATCATTCACACACACACACACACACACCCTCAAACCACACCTTCCGCCACACATTCCTGCCCACAGACACACACTCACAGCAGTTGTCTAAACAGGGCCGTGCCTCTCCCCTCTCTGAGCCGCTGTGCTATGATGTGTCCCAGTGTCTTATTGGTCAGCCAGCCCACTTCATGTGAGGCCTGCTGCGCTCGGAGGGAGCTGCCCGCCCCAGCCCCCTGCGGTGCTGAGGAATCAGGGCACCGGCAGCCCATGATCCCTCTGCAACCCTACTGGATCAGCTGTTTATCTACGGGAATATGGCCTCGTTGGTCTGTGTGTGTGTGTGTGTGTGTGTGTGTGTGTGTGTGTGTGTGTGTGTGTGTGTGTGTGTGTGTGTGTGTGTGTGTGTGTGTGTGTGTGTGTGTGTGTGTGTGAGAGGGATGTTTACATTTGAGGGGTCCCTCGCAGCGAAGGTTATTTTGGGCCGAAAGCCTCCACACTTTGTCTGAAAGTCAACAGGACGTCTGTGTATGTGTGTGTATATGTGTGTGCGTGTGTCTATCCATGTATGTGTTTGCAGCTCTATGTGTGCAAGTCTATGCAGTTTGGTTTGTGCACATGTCTGTGTTTGTCTACGTGTGTCTGTGTGTGTGTGCGTGCAAGCGTGCGTGGTTGAGGGTGTGTATGTGTACGTGCGTGCGTGGTTGAGGGTATGAGGGTGTGTGTGTGCGTGCAAGCGTGCGTGGTTGAGGGTGTGTGTGTGTGCGTGCGTGCGTGGTTGAGGGTATGAGGGTGTGTGTGCGTGCGTGGTTGAGGGTGTGTGTGTATGTGTACGTGCGTGCGTGGTTTAGGGTATGAGGGTGTGTGTCTGTGTTTGCGTGCGTGCGTGGTTGAGGGTATGAGGGTGTGTGTGTGTGTGTGTGTGTGTGTGTGTGTGTGTGTGTGCGTGCGTGCGTGGTTGAGGGTGTGTGTGTGTGTGTGTGTACGTGCGTGCGTGGTTGAGGGTACGTGGGTGTGTGTGTGTGTGTAAGTGCGTGCGTGGTTGAGGGGTATGAGGGTGTGCGTGCGTGCGTGCGTGCGTGCGTGTGTGTGAGATGGTGTCAGGACATTCCAGCCGGGTGTTACCGTGGGTTAAACCAACACACCTGCAGCCTTTTGATGGAAGCCGAAACAGCAGCACAGAAAGGGCTTTGTTTGTCCAGGAGGCCCCCGGGGCCGGTAACCCCCCCACCCTGCCCTCTCTACCACACCAACTAGCCCCAAATGGTTCCACAGTTAGTTACCAACAGAAACAGGTTCATGTTGTTTAGACGCCCACAAATGAAGAGAGAGGTGATTGGTTAAGAACAGGTTTCACCTCGTCAGGCTGGGTGGCTGTAGACTCTATGCGTTATCTTAGGTTGTTATTGATCGGTCAACTGTCAGTCTGAGCTAGCAACAGAGTGACAGCCGATTGGTTGAACCGAGGCGAGGTCACCACATCTCACAAGAAAAGTCAACAAGCCTTAAAATGTCAGGTTTCAACTCCCCCTCGAAACACTTGTGTGTTCACCAAGGCTGTACCCTTCCAAACAAGAGTTTTGTGCCTAAAGGCAGTTCTCATTATGCATGGTTTTAGAGCTGACCAGAATCTGTTCAAGAAACCCTAAAGTAGATCACCTCTCATGATAAACAGTTAAAAGTTTCTGGCCTGTGCGTGTTCACATCTGTAGTCGTGCCCACGAGGTGTATATATACAGTACATGCTCCATATACACAGTTTATATACAGTATATCTCAATTTGTATAAATATAAACTCTAAAATTGTGTTCCTGCACTTTGTTTAATATTTACATTATATATGTCAAAGTGACATTTACAGGATGGGTCTTTGGTCTGTATGTGCATTTGTGTGCGTATGCGGGCGTGTGTGTGTGTGTGTGTGTGTGTGTGTGTGTGTGTGCGGCACTGGTAGCCCATAGGGTGTTGTGTCTCCCTGTGCTGACATCAGCTGCAACTGCAAGGTCGCCTGAGTGTAAACACAGCTGTCTGCTAGGCTGCTCTGTGGGGGGTGAAAGGTCACGGTGGAGAAGGCCCCAAAGGAAACCGGAAATCTAGTGGGTTCATGGGAAATTCTGGTGACAAACTAGACTCATTCCGAGTTTGTGAGTGATTTCGTACTAAACATCGCAGCGATTCTGCATTTCAAAGAGAAATATACCAAACCAATGGAGGTTTGGATAACTTGCTCGGCCACGTTTGCATTGGGGGAGATCCAAAGCGATAGTTTGGGAGGAGAAAGGTAAAACAAAGCTATGTTTGTGCTACGCAGCACAAACCGTGCCGTGGTTTTGTGTTGTCTATCGCAGCCGTTGTGAGAGATAAAGCCAGGTAGGTCGGCTGGGAGGAGAATAACAGACGACTGCTTGTTGTGAGAAAGTGTACGGGCAGCCAAAGTTCCTGGGTATGATTGGGTCCAGATCCGGGGGGGGGGGGGTAAACAAGGGAAAGGGTCAAAGGTCAAAGGGGGGGCGGGCTGAAAAAACAGGTGATCAGAAGTCGGGGGTCATCGGGGTTGCCTTAGGACTCAGGTGTGTGCGTCATTGTGGGTGCTTAAGTGTGTGAGTGTGTTTGTGGAGGGGGTGTCTTTGTTTAATATTTGGTTAGGGAAGCTGTAAAAGGGCAACAAGAGAAAGAAAGGAAAACACACAAAGAGAGCCGTCGTGTTTATGGACAAAACAGACATTGGACAGGAACCCACCTGGGGTACTTCCTGAGCGCAGGCTCCTCGCCCCCGTCCTTAGCGGGGTCTCCCAGAGAGGCCTGTTCCTCGTAGATATATCAGACGGTTATAAGAGGGGGTGTCCATCACGATTGTACATAATGCATTAATAGTGCGCGTCTCAGACGAGACACGCACTAATAAATGCCCTGTTCCCACATTTCCACCTCTCAGGGATGCTGTGTTGGGCAGCGGATCTCAGAGGAACCGTCCAAAGAAACAGAACCTCAGAAGACATCCACAAAAACAACAACAATGCATGAAACTCAGTAAGCCAGTGCACAAACACTCAATATACTACAAACAGAACTGACGTTTTTGAGGACAAACCCCTGTGGGAGCGGGAACAGTCACTCCAGATGCCACATTTAGCTCTGAGGCCGACACCGTCGGTCATATATATATATTGTCTCGTATTGTATCATAAGACCACAGAGAAGAAAATGAAAAGGAAGAAACTCAGGGCAGGGAATGCGGGGGGGTCATGGCCAGGTCATGCGTGGGGATCCCGGTAGATCACAGGGGAGCGAGCGCAAAAGGTTCGGTGTTCATTTCCGGAGAACAACGAAGCTCTCTGTGTCAAAGCCTCTAAAGGTCACTCGGCTGACGGATAAAGGGCGAGGGGTCCAGGAAGGATGAGTGTGTGTATCATGTCCACAACGATGAATCCGGCAGATAACATTTCACTATTCAATCACACACTAGGTTGGATTGAATAGTGAAATGTCATCTATTTTGTTGGGTCTTTTATGGGGGGGGAGATATGATCCGGCTTGGCCAATTCCTGGAGCACGGAGAGAACAAAAAGGAAATAAGGAAAGAAAAACAATACCGGTTTAGTTATGATATGTTCTTCAAAGGAAGTGCACTGCGAGTACCTCCAAATCCCTTGGAGGGTTGCCTCTGCTCGACTGCACGACACAAATTTGTGAACATAAATATTGGGTGTCACACAAGAAAAGCTTTACCCCTTGAGGATAATGGGTTGAAAATCGAAACAAACTATTTTTCCTGATGGTGAAATTGATTCACACCAACAAGCATGAGAGTAGACAACCTTTGCCAGTGGTAATATGTCTACGTAGATTTTCCCAAACACATTTTCCTTTCCCAGAAAGGAGCATGTTCTTTATTGGTTGTTAAACTTCGTCCACTGGGCGTTCCCAGTGACAATATAAACAGCAATTTCCAAAGTGTTGGCAGATAAGCTTTTTGCACCATGTTGTGGTTCTCTTACCCACTGTAGTTGTACTATTTCAGAAGTAAAAGTTCCTCCTTTAGGCGTGTGACGGTTCAACTCAAAGGTTCATTTGGCAGTTGCAAATTTTGCCTAATAAGCATTCTGAATGAAAGGACCACACAGAATTTTCACTAGTTTGTTTGGCTGAATGAAATACCCATACAATTTCATTATCAATAAATGTCCTTCTTTATCATTATCCAGTGTTCCTGCAAACTTGTAACTTGAATAGATCATTGTTTTATCATGATAAGATGTCCATGCTCTCGTTCAACCATGACATGTTATTGGTTCATGGCGCTAGAACAGCGAAAGGCTGCAGGATTCTTAATCATTCACACCTACTGGTTTTAATAGCAGACCAAGGCGTGGGCCTTCCATAAAAAACTAATTGATCAGATTTTGTTAGCAGCAGCTATTTAGTTTTCATCGACCGGGTTTTTCTTGTAACCGACAAATTGTTCGAAGAAATACAATCCGTCTTTGCTTCAATTGATTGTTAAAAGCTCCAATGAATGGGTTATATTCTAAGGGGTTGTCACCAAGGGAATACCAGCAGACAGACGTTAAGGTAGCAGGCTTTTATTGAACAGACAGCGCAGAGGCAGCATAATAATTCTGTAGAAGAATGTTAATCTCCTGACAAGCTATTTGGAAGGTCTTTTTTAAAAGCATCAATTTGAACTGCACAATGTCAATGGATCAGACTTCTACAAATAAACTTGTATGAAGGAACCAAATCAATAGCTACACCTGAAAAGTGTTCCAAAAGTGACTTGACTTCAATCAAATGAGAAAATGTACACCGTTTTGATCTTAGACAATTTGCGACGGTGGTGTAAAAGATTGACCGATGAACAGAGCTTTAGCATCTTTAGCAATGCAAAAATAAAACTAATTATGTTAGATTTCTAGATTTTAAACATACTCCTCATCAAGCAATATGAATTGCTTGATCAAGCAATATGAATTGCTCGATGAGGATCAGTAGGCATGACAAATAGTATGTAAGAATAGTTATTAAAAACACCTTGCTGATATTACATTGGTTTCATGAATGTGTCTATTGTTTCTTACCTCTTTCTCTTGACCTCGGTGGAAATTGTCCTGGGGTCAAGGAAAGATGTTAAGAAACATTCATAAGGACTTAGGAGAAGAGAAAGAGGACTGCATTTACACTAGATGACGTCATCATGCGTCAGCGGATGTTATTGGCGCGTTCTGCCGCGATGAAAACTACAAATATGGACGACTTAACCCGCGTCTCAGATACTTTCCCCCCATGCTGTTTAACGCAGTCTTTATAAACGCGGAAAAACCGCCGAGAATTAGGCTTTTGATAAGATACTTTACTTTTGATAAGATACAAAATGATAGGTAAGGAATGTAGGTTCCCAATCACAAAGGGGAAAATAAATAGATGTCATATTGATAATCGTTACTCATGTTAACATTCCTGTCAGCTCATAATTATGGAAAAAGATCCGAATTAGTATGATTGTCTGAAAATAATTGTCGGTCCTGTTGACCGTTTGTTTTCGTTAATAGACGAACGGTGCGTTTTTTTAATGCATGTTCTACCGCCAGGAATTGTGGAATGGCATTATCCCCTTTCCATTCGTAAAAGATGGTTGTGTGTACCCTATTCTAAAGGAGAGAAAGGAAAGGAAGTATTAAAGCACCTTTCCTTAGTTTTAGGAGAATTGGACCTCTTATCATGGATGCCACTCCCGGGTCACTTCAGTCAGTACGAACCTTCCTTAGCAAAAGACTATCTGACCGCCGCCAGAAACACAAGGCTGTTAGTGAGGCAAGGGCGTCCCCTGCTGTTCATTTTTAGACCACACTTTACACAGAACATAGGGTTGTGTTTGAGATTACGGAATAGAGTACTTAATTATTGGTTTAGAACTGGACCAACTGAACAACTATAGCAATAGAACACCCAGAACAAGTACCAGCAAAGATTTTTATTTGTATGTCATTTGAATAATAAAATACTAGGTACAAACAAATCCTGTCTCACCCATGGGCCTAATCAAACTCATATTCTTATTGTAGATTGAATAAGCATCCATAATTTACAATCTGAAATCATAAAATCAACAATGTATTTTTTTATCAAATGTTTGGTATTTGCTATGTGCTGATAAGATACAGATAATGTATTCGGCACCAAACAATTTCCCTGTTAGGTGTTCATTCGACCCATCCTTAGGGAAGCAACACAGCAGACAGGCAACGTGTTCAAACATCAACTTACCCTTTAGAAATCTGGCAAATTCAACTCTATCCCTTGAGCGAGAAATCTGGTTGCTTCGTATTGAGCTTTCATAATTTAACACCAACAGACAACAATGGAAGCCACGGTGATATTAGGACAAGGCACACTGGTTCAACATCAAAGACACATTTGGAGGCATACTAAAATACAAGTGAGTAGATGATGGGAGAGTTAAGTAGAAGCTGTGTAGGAACATTTAAAAAGGAAGAAAGGTAAATATTGAATATAATGTTAATACAATAATAGTTATCATCTTTCAGATCTCTTGCGAAAGGAAAAGTGTGATCACATTACCTATTGTAACAGTGTCTGTGTGCATACAATGTACTCATAGGAGCGATCAAATATTCATCATAAGAATGCAAAAGGTACTCTCTGTATAGTAACCTGTAACTATGCACTCTTCACGACAAACTACAATACAAATAATTTAAACCTTTAAAAATCACTTTACTATTTAAATGGATCATGGAAATTGGACCCTCTTTTGTAAAATATTTACAGATTTCACAGTGGATTTTTTTTCTTGAACTTAGGATGTAATAGACTAAATTGTTTTCATCCCAATAAAAAACTGGCAACGGACGGTTCTTGTTGTGTAAAAATAAACAGAACTGGAGAAGGAAGATGTAAAGGTGTCGCCATTGGTAAAACATCCAGAAATAATACAAACAAATAGTAATCTTCTGAAATGTACGTGGACATCAATCATCGTTCCGGACTTGTGCTATTTTACAGTGAACTACCACAGCCGGGTTTCACTTATACAGCACGTGACAAACCAGCAAAACATTTACCTTTAAGTTAAGTAATTAGCCGTTAGCTTTGAGGAAAATCAAACAGAAGGAAGGATGGATGGAAGTTTAACACTTGCATTAAAAATGGAAGTGGGTCAAGAAGATGAGGGAACAAAAGCTGTGAAAATGACCTATTAAAAAAAAAAAAAGGCATTAAAACTTGTTTGGAGACACCCCAAAAGAGTGTGAAAGCAAGCACTCTTTCCAGGTCCCAAAAATAACTTTCCAATAAAAGACAAACGCCAACATCCCAGGCAGCAGTGAAGGGTCAATGCCAGAGTTCAAAGGTCAATCGCGTCGCTGGGGGATGCAACCCTCCATCTCCAGGACCTCGGGCCAGCCCTCATACTTGTTGGTGTCTGCGCTGTTCTTTATGTGCTGCCCAGATAAACACACAACACAGAGGAGAAATTAACCGCTCAGCTAACGGGGCCAGTGGGAAACTCCCGCACATTGCACGTGGTCCTTTGTTATGATGACCCTAGGTTGACGCTGTGTATTGTATCGAGATGTAAATCAGCGTTCATCATCTAGCATTAATCGATATCCATCATGTCCCCAAAGAGCAGATCGGGTAGCAGCTCCAATAGCTGTATTTTTGTTTTGTCCAACCAAATAGTGCCAGCAAACTGACAAATCCACAAGTTAGGATTCAGTGTTTATACGCCATGGTCAGAGTTAGAGAGACTGTGCCGAGACAGTGTCTGAGTCATAGGCAGTGTGATTATCATTTCTGCTTTCATGCAATCTAGCTTCCTTCCGTTGGCATGGCGGGGTGGGGTTTGAACACAGAATGGAAACATGTGGATTTGTCCTGTGGGGGGCGCTATTGGTTTATATTCGCTCACCTTGGTTGGACAAAACGAAGCTACAGCTGCAGGAACTGCTTAACACTCCTTTGGGATGTGAAATGATCGCCTTCCGCCCCATTAAAGAACGCTTCTCCACCACGAATGGAGGCAAGTTGATCCAAACCATGGCGGATTTAAAATACATTCTAACATTTAAACTAACAAAGGCAACCAAGTAATCAAATGACATGGAAATATAAGTTCCCCTCAGGCGGAACAGATTTACATAAACTTCTTGGAAAACTAAGTTCTTGGAAATTTCCTCTATGCTACAATTTATTACATGGTGAACCAATAGATTGAAGCAAATTGAAAAGCAAATTGACAGCCAGCAAGATTATTTTTTAGGATCGTCAAATATAATTCTCCCCGTTTAAAGGCATATAAGGCCTAAATGTAAGCTTATCTTATACTTATTTATATGATGTTGTTCCATCAATGCGACCACAAAGATAGCTGATTCATAGAGATGTTCTAATAGTGAACTTTTTATTTTATTACTCTCTCTACCACAAAGGCCAGAAGTAGATGTATATATCTTGTATCTCATTACAATTCTATTCTGCTTGCTTTGAGCTGTGTTTAGTTATATTCTGTTGTGTTTGGTTCTAGACGTGGTATAGGAGGACCTGCCTATGTAGAGCAGGTCGACTCTTGGCTAGATCGATCCCCGGCTCCTCCTAGCTGAGTGTCGAGGTGTCCCTGAGCCAGGCGTCACACCCTGACTGCTCCTGACCAGCTGGCTGTCGCCTTGCATGGTTGACTCCGCCGTCGGTGTTTGACTATGTCCACGAATCGTTGTAAGACGATTTGGATAAAGCATCTGCTAAATGCCTTAAATGAGAACCTAAAGGTGGACTGATTATCAATGCTGCTTTTCAACCGTCACTTCAAATTTCTGTAAATGGCAGATTAAAAGTTGAACTTGCTCTTACTAATCTTGCGGCCCAACCAACCATTGGTCCTGAATCTCACTCGCCCCAAACTACTCTTCTGAAGCTATTCGGCCAGCCTTAACTCCTACCCTGACAACGCCTGGTGGTGAGGTGTAAGCTCTACAGTGGCTCCCCTCTCACCTGCTCAAAGGGAGTTTTGGTCTTGATGCCTTTTCCTCCGACAAAGATCCAGTTGTCTCGGAACTTCAGGCTGTTGACGACGGAGCTGCCCAGCTCCGAGATGAGCTTCCTGGCCTCTTCGTTGAGTCTGAGGTGCATAGAAGCAGCCAGTCAGTGGTTCGGCCACGCCACAAATCAGGGGCACAACATACATGTACAGGGTAGAGGCTATCCCGCTGACCAATCAGGCAACACAAGATGGAGGTGATACGTTTGTATCGTCAAAGATTAAGAGAGGGTATACGGTACAACAAGATATACAGAAACAATACGTTTCTGTTTTAGGTTGCAGCTATTTACGTTCTTGTAATCATTTTGTGTGTGTTGTTGATGTTGTGAACCCAGGTTCCGTGATGTGCCTCCTACTCTGATGCTGTTGTCATGGACGCTTTGTCGTTGTCTCAATGTGATCTTTTGTGTGGGGTGTAGTTTGAACTGGTCTTCTGAATTTATGCTAAAAACTCAAGTACAAAAGGGTACAAAATTAGGAGTGGGCACTCTCTGTTAAAAAAGGGGGGGGTGGGGGGGGGGGGCTTGGGCAGTTAGTTCCACATGCTAGTGAGCTGATAATGCCTTCTAGCAACCCAAGTTGGATTCCAACCTGTGGCACACCCTCTCTTATCCAACCTGCTCCCCTGTCTGTCTTCCCCATCTGGTCCGTAAAGGCACAATGTTATTAAGATACTCAATAAAAGAAAGGGGGGGGGGGGGTGCTCTTTACTTTGTCGCGGGGTCGTCGAAGGTGGCCATCATCACCACGGTGCCGTCTGGGATCTCCTTCAGGAACTTAATGAACGGAGCGACGTCTGGAAGGAGAAGGTCAGGGAGGGCTGGTTTAAAGTCCGCTGAACAGATCGGTTTTAATTGCGGCTGTCAGAATTAGCGTGTTAATAACACGTTTACGCAATCTTATTTCAACGGGATTAATAACAATTCATGCATTAAACGCACGGTCTCTTTCTTTTTTTTTTTTACAGGCCTAGTTTTAATTAAATGGGATTAAAACAAACAGGTCAGACCTCCGGCCCACATGTCGTAGAAGTCTGTCTTGATGAGGGCACCGGTCTCCCCTATGGAAACGATCATACACATATTCTGTATGTTAACATGATATACAGCTCTATTCAATAAGCTCTATGGCACGTGAATAGTGCCATTGTGAACAGTATTACCGATGCATTATTTATGTTTATTTTTTGGCCCTGATGGAAGTATGTTTTCTTTCCCTACGCAAGTTTTGTACTTTCTTAACGCCTTGACTATATTGGTTATCAAGGCGGGGCCCTATTGTTAAGGCCTTAACCATACAGTGCTGGGGAAACACTGATGAGAGAGCTGCTGCTTATGCAATGCAAGTGGTACTCAGTCAACACAGGAGGCCATACTGCTTCATCATGAACAAACAACCGTGGGGCTCTATTGGCTCAAGCTGTTTGACGCGTACCATTCACCAGGACGATGTTGATGCCTCTCCCCACGTTATTCTTCACGCCACTCATCAGTCTGAAACAAAAAACCATTAAAGTGTGTCAGAGCGTCATCGCTCTCACTACAGGCGGCAGAACAAATCCGCGAGGATTACCTTACAGCATACCTCGTAGAGGAGGTCATCCTTACTAAGGTGTGGTTCAGGAAGGTATTTACGAGACGTCTACTTCTATTAACCAGGGCGTATTACGTTGCTACACATGGACTAGCGTGGGCGGTATACATACAGACAGCTCTGCGGCGGTTCTCAGCGTGTCTCTGCGTGGCCACGTGGACGTTCTGCGTGTATCAGTAGAGAATGAGGTGGGGGACAGCGGTGCTTCTTACATGTTGTCCTCCAGACAGATCTTTGGTCCCACCACACTTGCCGCTCCGCTGGCAATCTTAAAGGAGAAGTGGCCGGCAGGACAGGCTTTGGAGAGCCCACACTTGTACCTCGACGGCACAGTAGCTGTAGAGGATAAGGTTACCGGTTCACATTCTTGTTTACCTAATAACTGGAGCCTTTCCTTGTTCTAGACAAATACGATGTTAGGGTTAACAATGGCATTTGAAATGAGGGATCTTCGATACGGTACGGTTTGAGGGAGTGGGAGAACCAAACCAACAAACAAGATGGGGCGTTTATTTGTATCATTATTGTGTGCTACACAATGACACTAGGAATAAAAACTGAGGATGAATAGTGTCTATTTCTGACGTTTGCTTTCATGGAGGTAGTTATATGGCGTGTGACATGGAAGAAAAAGTTTTTTATCTTTGGGAACAAATAACATTTATAGAACACTAAAATTAAGAATTAATTATGTTGGCGTAAAAAACTGAAGCTGTACATACGGGCAACTTCTTCCGGCATAGATCTCGCTGGAAAAGAGAGAAAAGAAATACGTAAAACTATACGTTTGGGACATAGCACATATTGAATTTTGAATTGAATTGAAAAAGTTTTTATTTCAAACAAGTAAATAATAATAAAAAATAATAATAATAAACAATCAAATAAATGAAACAAGTGGACAGTTACAATAAAGTAATGTTTACACACAATGAAAACCACAAAAGAAGAAACTGTCTTACACTTGCTTTACCTGTTCGAAAAGGGGTGAGAAGAAAACTTATTTAATCTCACCCCTTCTTCCTAATTTATTTATCTATAATGATTAGCTTCCTTATATAATAATCACATAGACAAGGGATAGAGAGTTCGATCTGCTTTCTTATACTCACCAAAAATGCTGCCGATATTAAAATCTTCTTTAATATCCAGTAATTGAAAAGCCAAAAATATGGCCACAAAAAAAGCAGATAGGACTGCCACCAACTTCAGAACACCTAAGGAATCGGAGAGAAGAGGTTAAATGGTCACTGAACTAATACACCTCAGTCTCAAGTTACTACGTCAGCAAATTCCCAAGTATCAAGTTCACAAAACAAAGATTGTCTGTATTTGTGAATTACCTCCAGCCCTTAACATCTTCCAATACCTCTGTTTCACACGTAAGAACCTGTAAGGACAAAATGCATTCCATGGATCAGACCTTCCCCAATGACACAACATATGCCTCGATATTCCCTTTGTTCCTAGCAGTAACTACCTAATGCTAGTATAACACATTAATAAGTGGTGCCTGTTGCAGAGGCTGGTTAGGTATGCTGTATTGATCTGGTTGTATTGGGACACGTTGATACATTATTGTCATACGAATGGATGATAATCTACCACCGAGAAAAGCTTGAAACATGTTGACCAATGATAATATCCTAGAGAACTGAATAACCATAAATTGAGGTACTAATAACCTTAAACGGTGTCCTCATATCTGCCTTTACTTTGAAGGTGTAACCTGCAGCATGTAATTTAACCCTCTTCTGGATTAAGTAGAGTTAAGTATATCCTAAAACGACTGACTGTAACACTGGATAGACCAGTACATACCAGTGACTAACTTATCAGAAGCAATTCAACGATGAGATAGGTTTGTAGAAAGCCGCATAACATAATGTATTGATATGTGAATAATTGTTTTATGTTGCAAAGTGAAACAGCCTTATAATTATGACTCGAGGAGTTATAACGAATGGCACGTACCTCTAACAAGCCCCGGGGAACGGCCGGAGTAGATGTATGTATACCAACCAACAGTGGTACACGGGATCCGATGTGAGGATGTCCTATTAATTACGATCACTCGGTGAACGGTAACCGGGCGCAGCCTTCGGTTCGTCCCGTCCTAATATCCGCCTTCTTCGTTCGGTTCCTTGTGTTATTACTAGGGAGGTCACACCGCCCCCTGTTGGTCTCGTCGAGTATGAGTAGTGAATAACATGTATCACGTTTTATAATGTTTAAGGTACAGCAATGTGTTTTAATTACAGATGTATAAATTATTAACAAATAAACAGACAAATATGTTAATAGAAATGAAAATAGAAATGTCTTGATGAGAGTAAATAAATAGAATCATGAAATGCAATTGAAATAGTGAACTATATACAAATTAATTAAACTGTATTGTTGAAATAAGTGGGAACACATTTATTTTTGCTGTGCAGCTTGATGTAGTAGAGTAGGTGGGTTGAAGTTGGAAGTCTGGGATTTATATTTGCATAGACATTATTTGATAGCATTATTAGGATATGTACAATTCCAAATGTTTTCTTCACCTTTTTAGTGGGTATCTATAATTTCCCCATTTGCTCCCATGGGTTGATTACTTTAAAGATATGTTATATATATATATATATAAAAAAAATGTTAGCATTGAAATGTACAATATTAAACTGCTTGGGAAAATGTAAGAAATACAACACAAATAAACCAAAACTGTTCAATATAATTATGAATGCACACTTTCAGCAAAGTCAGATTGTTTTTCTTCCTACGGTTTAAAGTGGACAGGGTGCAAAATAAAAAAAATTGAAATACTGTACACATCAGAAACCAGACCAGAAAATAGAGGATCTGAAGTATGTTAAACCTGCACTTTGTCACTGAATTACTGCACACATCACTTTTGTTAAGAATTATTGAGAATAATGTATAACAAATCCAACAATTACAATGCTTCTGTGTGATTGTATGTCAAAGAAAGGTTCCATTAACATCTCCCTCTGTGATTATACACCTCGATTTTCCCACCATGGTTCTCCACAGATGCTACATGTGGAATTGGTCAATGGGGAACACCATGTCATAATAACTCAATAACAACAGTGACCTCAGCTAAATAGTTACACAGCCAATAAATAAACACATGACATATTACACACATACCATTTAAAAAAGATGGATGTAGCCACAAAATAGCATTAAAGTTGACGATATTATACCACCAGGTGTGAATGTGATAAGCCGTTACAAGCCGTTTTGAAAGTCTGCCTCTTCTGAAATTACAAGTGGGCGTGTCCACCTAGATGTGTGACGGATAGATGAGCAACGGTTTCTACAGTCCACTGAGTAGGCTGGTAGACTGATCTATCCAGCACACATCTAGGTGGACAAGCCCACGTGTGATGGCAAAAAAGACAGATTTGAAAACGGCTTGTTACGGCTAAACATACTCACACCAGATGGTAGAATATGTCACCTTTAATAAATCTATGAAATACAATATAGGCCAAAATCCTCCCTGGTGCAGGAATGAACCGATATCGAAGCTTCATATCTGGAATGCTTCCTTTTTGCCTCATTCAAGATTCAAGAGATCCTACAAAACAAAGATCGGGAGATGTAAAGAGCAAACACACAAAACGTATGAACATGAACCATCTCATGACACAAACGGTAAACAATGGATAAATAAACAGTGAATGTTGAACTAGCAGTAATGCAAAAACCACCACTATTTACACAAAATCATCCGTGTACTTTAACTCACGGCTATTTCCCAAACACAGTTGAGTTTTAATATATTAGTCATTGTATATATGCCCACAAATTGTAAATATTATCGTCGATTCAGCTACTTTTGGGGGCCCTTTCCTGCGGACCACAGGTCGGTAGGGACCAGACAAGGGGAGGCACTAACGTCGTCCGAGTTGTGGTGGTGGAACAGCGCTCCGTGACCGCGGGGCGTGCCGTCGGGGTCGGGGGTGAGGCCCTCGTCCTGAACCCGCAGGTTGGAGAAGCGGTACGTGGGGGTCCTGGGGTGAACAGAACCATAACGGGCCCTTCAGTCCACCGAGATCAATGAGGGTGGCTTCACACAGATCCTGCTGGGTGATAGTGTGCATTGTGCACTGTGCAGCTCACAGTGGCCGTGTGGCTTTAGCCTAGATGGCCACAGTTGTAAATTGGGAGTTCAAAGGAGGGTTGAATATAAAACAATATGAATTTCATACATAGGACTCTCCTACGTTTCCATTTGCTCCATCGAAAAGTATCAGTACTAGTACGTTGTTGAAGTATGAAAAGTGCCCATCTAGGAGTCCCTAAATCTCTTACCCTAAATCCAATGGGAATCCCGACAAAGTGTAGGTTGAATTGGGACCCCAATATTAATTAATAATGTTGCTTTTGAGCAACTTGCATTAAATCCCATGCAAACTTTACCAAACATAAATACTGGTAAATACAAAATCCTACAGCCGGCATATAGCAACTTGTGCCAGGTACCTGTTCCTGTTCCTCCGCACTGTGAGGGCGGCTGAAACCACGGCGACCAGGACGAAGAACCCGGCCCCGGCCACCACCAGGATCAGCACCATCTTCTCCCGCTGGAAGACACGTGCGGAGACGACACACGGTGTGAACGTACAGCGCTACATCGTCGGCATACAGAGCTACATCTCACACGCAAAAACACGCTGAGTGTTGCAATGTGAGGCAGCCTTATAATACATATCAGAAGACAGAACGGATGGGCTACATCTCACATGCAAACACACACACAGGGAGGTTCCCACTGACCGGTGTGTCGAAATGGGTCGCCGGAGACAATTGGTTGGCTGGCGACGCCTCGCTCAGCTTGTTCCCGCAGGGTCGGATGATCTCCGACATGGGCTGAGGAGTGAAGCCCCCCTCACACTTATCACCAGGGACCTTCCTGTACCTTCAGCGCAGAGCACACACTGGGTTATTGCCGATGATGGGCAGGAAACATATACATATATTAGGGCTTTTACATTCAATTACACTTGCAGTAAGTGACAGTCTGTTTACAATTCCCAAATCTGTGCCGCTACTTATTTGAATTTGACTACACTTGTAGTAACTGTTGGTTTACAATTGTGCTAGTTAACTGCCTGTTTACAATTCCTAAATCTGTGGTGTTCCATAAGTTTCATATTCAACCCATACTGAGTGAGTCAATAAAACTCCCTCAAGATCACTTGACCTATTTTTTGCTTTTTAATTACATTTGGTATGAAGATAATGTGTCATTCCATTTGATAATCTCGTTTAACTGCAATTTGAGTGGATTTAAAATTGAACTTTAAAAGAGTGATTAATCGCGAGTTAACTCACCATACTATGTGATTAATCGCGATTAAAACTTTTAATCGTTGCCCAGCCCTAATATCTATATATTTTTTAGTTTCAATCATAATGGTGCAATATGCTGTTTTAACAGAGCGCTTTAGAATGAGCGTGTATGACGTTTTACCCGAAGGTCTGGATCTCCTCGTCCCCTCCGTTGAGGCACACCTCTGGGTTGGGGTCTGCAGTGTTGGGCTGCCTCACACACTCAGAGCTGTCGTTACGCCGGAGGTAGCCATAGTCACTGTTGGAAGGAGAAGAATACAGCCTTGTATGAAACCATGTTCCATTACACGTTGCACAGCAGCCAAAGGCAGCCACATTTTTACTAGGTTCCCAACTTTTTTGACTCAAGGCCCACTTTATCTCCGAAGTGTTTGTGGCTCACAGTATAGGTATTTCAGACCCCAAACGTGATGCATTTATCCAAAAAAGAAATATACAATTAACTTTGATTTTATAATAACTGCAATAGATACTTTGAACGATTATATACTTTGAGGGAACGCCACCAGAGTCAATATTGACACAGCCCACAGGTTGGGCCAAATGTATTTTGTTTGAGTTGTGAATGATCACCTTTCTCTATGTGTGTGTGACTATTGTTCGGAAGAACTTAAGTATTCCTCATGTCTGTGCTTCACAGAAGCCCCCCCCCCTTGGGCACAGACGCGCTACCAGCACCCCAGGGTGACTCACCATAGGTAGTCTTCTCTGGTACACGGGCAGGGGCTTTGCTTCTTCCGAACGCCATAGTCCCGCCCATTCCGACAGACTGAGGACTTCTTCAGCCTCCTGTAGGTCTCCTTGTAGCCCATGACACACCCATTGGTCTCTGGATCCCCGCCAGGGCTGGAATGAGCCAACCATTCCTCATAGTCCTGGCTGTTACCTAGACAATAAAAAAGTAAAACACAACCACTGTAACAACTAAACAGATCAATTTGAACTATTGTCAAACCATGTCTTCAAAATAACCAAAATAAAAGCTTGTGGAGATCATATTTTTCTTAATAGGTCAAGAGACGATGTTGCAATGTGAAGTGAGTCAAACTGTATACAGGACTTTCCTGCTCAGTTTTTTTTGCTTGCCTCCAAACTAGTGATTAGATTCTCTGCCCGAGTCCGAGCCCGACCCGACCCGACCCGACCCACAGGCCGGGTCGGGTCGATATTTCCCACCACTATCCTCGGGCCGGGTCGGCCGGGCCTTTGATCAAGGTTTTTTTTTTTTATCATTGGTTTATTTGCCTAATCTGAGGAGAAATCTATGCCATAAACAGAAATATTATAGGCCTTAATTACACGGGTCTTCTCAATGCCGTGGAACGCTCCGTTCACTTGCATGGGTAGTAGTCCGGTGACTTGTCAGCCCCAGCGTCTTCCGTTGCTAAGCGACGTCACCCTCTTTGCGGACAAACTATTTCTCTGCTGATCAACACTACGAATGCTGGTAACGAATAATTTGTAAAAAGACACACCATGTGAAGTTATTTTTTCGTTTTGGCAAGTAGCCGTGTAATAAGCGGGATAATGTATCGTCACCGGTCACCGGTCATTATCGAAAATAAGCCCCTTCAGGGCGAGGCAAGACACCTTCGCTGCGCGTCGGTGTACTGTTCGCCCTGTCGGGGCTTATTTTCCCGATAATGACCGGCGTTCTATACATTATCCCTTACATATATATTTAGCAGAGTAGGCCTAGTAACAAATGTGAACAAATTTACATATGTTTTGAAATCGGGCTCGGGCTCATAATTACAGTTAATGTGTCGGGTCGGGCCGGGCTCGGACAGAACATACACGGGCTCGGGCCGGGTCGGGCTTGATTTTCTGGGCCCGATCTAATGCCTCGTGCCCACTGCCTCCGTCCGTTGACTGATCCCCATTGACTTTGAATGGGGACGGACGCGCAATGCATTGTGGATCCGTGCGCTGAAGGCTCCGTCAAAAAGTTGAAAAACTTTTTCAGCAGCGACGGATCAGTCATCCAATCAGATCACGCATGCAAATTTAAGCATTGTGACGCTAATCGGGCTCTGACGACCCTGGAAACCTCCCCCATCCGTCAGCCACGCCTTCCCAGTCCTTTGACTGACGGTGCAGTGGGCATGAGGCGTTAGCTCTACTCCAGTTTGATGACCCGTGTACCATGACTCATAGTGTGAGATAAACAAATCAAACAGATCCTTCTTGGATCAAACAATGAATGAAAGCTTCCATTTAACATGGTCTGAGTGTCTGGATCTACCCATGTTTATTCTCGCAGGTTAACCTTAGTTCGCCAAAATGAGGTGCGGAGCGATAGCATCCTGTCCGCTAATGAGTCAGTCAACATTAGTAAGCTAGCGCTGGCGTCACGACCTGCAGTATCTGGTCATGATGCTATGGAACAGTGCGGTGACGCCGGCCACTTCACCTATAGTAAGCTAACATTAGTTAGCTAGTGTTAGCGTAACAACCTACAGCCTGTTGAGAACGCTCTTGAGTTTGATGGTGACGGCCACACAGGTTAACTTTAGTACGCTGATATTAGGTAGCTAGAGCTAGCTAGAGTTAGAGGATGCTGGCGAAGTCGATGTTGATGGCAAACCTTAGCTTAGTAAGCTAAGCTAATATTAGTTAGCTTAGCATTAGCATCACAACCTACTCTGTCTGTTGAGATTCCCCTTGGGGTCGATAATGACGGCCACACAGGTTACCTTTAGTGGGCTAGCATTAGCCAGCGTTAGCATCAGGACCTACACTGTCGGCTGAGGATGCTGGAGAAGTCGATGGTGACGGCCAAACTTAGCCTAGAAAGCTAGGCTAACATTAGTTAGCTTAGCGTTAGCATCAGGACCTACACTGTCGGCTGAGGATGCTGGTGAAGTCGATGATGACGGCCACACTTAGCTTAGTAAGCTAAGCTAACATTAGTTAGCTTAGTAAGCTAAGCTAACATTAGTTAGCTTAGTAAGCTAAGCTAACATTAGTTAGCTTAGCGTTAGCATCAGGACCTACACTGTCGGCTGAGGATGCTGGAGAAGTCGATGGTGACGACCACACTTAGCTTAGTAAGCTAAGCTAACATTAGTTAAGTTAGCGTTAGCATCAGGACCTACACTGTCGGCTGAGGACGCTGGTGTAGTCGATGGTGACGGCCACCCTTAGCTTAGTAAGCTAAGCTAACATTAGGTAGCTTGGCGCTAGCATCAGGACCTACACTGTTGACTGAGGATGCTGGTGAAGTCGATGGTGACGGCCACACTTAGCTTAGTAAGCTAAGCTAACATTAGTTAGCTTGGCGTTAGCATCAGGACCTACACTGTCGGCTGAGGATGCTGGTGAAGTCGATGGTGACGGCCACCCACATCGGCTGCCCGTCGTCCTCCGGCCGGTAGCCCCAGACGCTGATGTTCATGGCCTTGGTGCCCGGCTCCGACGTCAGGCCCGCGAAGAACAGCGGGTGCTCGGTGAAGTTGTACGCCTTCCAGCACTGGCCCTCGTCCGTGGAGAACCTGGGGAGCAGTTTAATAAGCCGGTGTCCATATTGCTGGAATGCCAGGCTCGGAAGGTCGAAGTGTTGGCATGTGTTTCAAATCAAGGCGGTTTTTCTGTGTGCCAATTTGCCTCAGGTACAACGAAGCAGAATAATGTCTGAGTCAGCGGGCTCTGACATGGCCCAACCCTCGTTTAAGTGTCGAGTTGAGGCACCACTCATCACTTATTTACTCTTGTTTTTCTCAGTCGCTTTGGTAAATTTCTCAGATCAGAGCCTGTTCAATCTTCACATCATTGTGTCGTTTGTGCACATCAAAAAAGCAGTTTCTCATTTCTTTGAACAAGTTGCAAATGCTTGGGTACATTCCTGCAAATGACTATGTACAATTCTCTGCTCTTTCCTACATTATCAATTGCTGGTGGCCGTCATTATCAATGTCATGTTGATCAAAATGTATTGTAATGGGTCTCTATTGAATAGTCTCACCCCCACAACATTTAGGCATTAGTTCATTGCATATGTCTTAACATGCAAAATGGTTGAACAAGTTGTCATATTATGTCAAGCATATTTCTATACATTTCCATTAGACTTTTTTTCTAAATCTGTCCTGAATTGGTAAATTGCTACCAGGTGAATCTTGACTTTCTCTAAAGAAGGTAAATGTGTGAAGTGTTAGCTCAACCAATGATCAACCAGTTTACTGGAATAGCTCAAAGGTGCATCCCCTGAACCATGAACTGGCAAGTATAGCTGGAGCACAACACAATGTTACATTGTCTGAGAATTTGTGGCCCAACAGACGGGAACATCAGGAGGTGAAGGATGACTGCACTGTAACAGTGGAAAAGCACAGGATAAAAATACTATACAATAAGAATACAAAGAATTAATTCTAACAAAAAGACTGTGACATCAATTCTAACCTAATTGCTAAAGTAAGGACAAGACAAGACAAACAGAACAAGGCCCAATCCCATTTCTACCCCTTCCCCCTTCCCCTTACCCCTTCCCCTTACCCCTTCCCCTTATATATAAACACTAAAGTATAAACAATATAAATTATGAATTATAAAGCGAACAATTGTAAATAGAGCCCTGTACTTGATGGTCTTGACTTGGCCCTCGTGCTGGGCCTCCACGGCCACCACGAGGGCCCCGGAGTCCAGGATCCGGTAGTGGTGGGGGCCCTCCAGGGCCCCCCGCCAACGGTACCCCCCGTCTGAAGAGATGAACACGTCAGGGTGCTGGGTGGCCGAGAGAGAGTCCCCCACAACGCCTGGGGGAGGGAGGGAGAGAGGGAGGGAGAGAGAGAGAGAGAGAGAGAGAGAGAGAGAGAGAGAGAGAGAGAGAGAGAGAGAGAGAGAGAGAGAGAGAGAGAGAGAGAGAGAGAGAGAGAGAGAGAGAGAGAGAGAGAGAGAGAGAGAGAGAGAGAGAGAGAGCAAGAGCAAGAGCAAGAGAGAGAGAGAGAGCAAGAGAGATATTTATTAAAACGATGTCATAAATGCAATATAAAAAAATGGCACAAGTAACTGTAGTTACTATGAACCAGACTACTTTAATACTGCATTCAAAAAATGCAAAAAGACATTGCGACAACGCATTGGCCTTGAGGCAAAATCACACGTCAACTGCTCTAACCCCCGTTACCGTGGGCGATGACCAGACCAATGGCAGACGGCTCTGATAGCGGCAGCATGGGGACGATTTGATTGTAGCGGCTGTGCTCTCCGTGGATGTGAAGGTTACACTGTAAAGAGCACACACACACACACACACACACACACACACACACACACACACACACACACACACACACACACACACACACACACACACACAGACACACACAGACACAGACAGACAGACAGACAGACAGACAGACAGACAGACAGACAGACAGACAGACACACACACTGTTCACACACAAGTACATAGACAGCGATGGCGGTTCTATAACCGATACATGAACCACAGCGGTAGGGATTACCCGATACGTTACATACATTTTGTACGTCTCCGCACGCAGCGTTCTCCGGCCTTCCCATCAGCCTCCACTGGCCTCCTCTGTCGAAGGAGATGACCGTTCTGATCCGGCCGTCTGTGGGGAAGCGGCAAAAGACTCAAAGGTCGAAGCAATAAAGCAGTAGACTGGATGGTGGGTGGATGGATTGATAGATGGATGAATAATGAATAGTCCGGATGGACGGATGGATGCATGGATGATCTCGATGTTATAAATAGAGGGATGGGTGAATCGTTGATAGAATGGATTGGTAAATCGATTCAAGATTCAAGAGCTTTATTGGTCGCACTCATATACCAGAATGCAGTGAAATGAAAGGAGATGGATGGATCTAATGAACGTATGGATCGCTGTGTGTAGTGATTCATAAGATGCATGGGTGAATGAAAGCGTGATAAATGGGTGGATGGATGAATGAATGAATGAATGGGTGGATTGATTGAGGATGGAACGATGTCTGATGGATGGATAAGCTTATGGGCTGACGGATGGACGGGAGTGATGAATGGATGAGTGATGAATGGAGGGGTGAGCGTACCCTCCTCCAGCTTGTTGGTGAGGTACACCCCCCTGAGTGAGGTGACGTTGGTGAAGTCGCTCTTACGCTGGCCCCCAAACAAGTGGCGCTCCAGGGACCGCGAGTACAGGATGCCGCGGTCGTCCGACGTGTACATGGTCCCGAAGTAGGTGTCTGTGGAGCGACAGAAACAAGGTCGCAAAGGTTAAAGGTGACATGTCATGCCACCAGGTGTGAGTGTGATTAGCCGTTACGAGCCGTTTGGAAAATCTTCATCACTCTACATCACAGGTGTGCGTGTCCACCCAGATGTGTGACGGATAGATGAGCAACGTTTGCTGCAGTCCGCTGGGTAGGTTGGTAGGCTCATCTATCCGTCACACATCTATGTGGACACGCCCACTAGTGATGTCAGAAGAGGCCGTTTGTCAAAACGGTCTGATACGGCTAATCACACTCACACCTGGTGGTGTAATACGTCACCTTTAACCAAAATACAAGCTCTGTGTGCTTTGGGTTTAAGAGTTGAAAAAGGAACGGAATGAAGAGGAGAGTCATGAAAACCATCCACTGGGAATGAGGTGAATACCTGCAACATGTGCTAATATACATAATGAAGAGAACGTGAGAGAAGGTGGTGTCATGCTGGCATCCGGGCTCTCAGTGTCAGCATAAAGGGGCAGGTCCTCATCAATCATTTGTCTGAGTTGAGCTCATGCAAGCTTCGAGTTTCCTGGCAAAAATTGCTTTGCTCAGGTTGTGATGAACATGATAAGCAAACACACACACACACACACACACACACACACACACACACACACACACACACACTGTGTGTGCACTATGTCGTCCCTGATCCTGATCTCTGTTATGTGTTTCAGCTTTTGCCAGTTAATCTAGGTCATGGTCCGTCCAGTCTACACAGATAAGGAGCTCTCATCCTGCATGGCCCCTATTATGTCTTTGGGAGCGCAGATAAGGCCCCAGGCGAGCCAAGGGCCAATATAAATGGCTTACTGCAAAGAGGGGAAAGTATGCATTCATGTGTGACTGTCTGAATTGGAATCTGAATGCAGGGTGACTGAAAAGTGGATGAAAGAAACAAGAGGGTTAGTAGAGAAAATAAGTAAAACAAAGAGAGAAGGACGGAAAGGAGGAGAAAAATATCAATATCAAAAAATAGAATAAGGAAAGAGAGAGAGAGAGAGAGAGAGAGAGAGAGAGAGAGAGAGAGAGAGAGAGAGAGAGAGAGAGAGAGAGAGAGGGGGAGGAGGAAGGAGAGGGAGAGAGAAAGCTGCCATCAGAAAAATCAACAAACAGACACACAGACTGAACACGCAAGGAGTATGATTCATCATCAACACAAAGATCTTGTGAAACTTGTATTTCCACCTAAGCTGTGCTTTTTCCATGACAAGCAAAAACCTATAGAGAGGGCAACAGTGTGTCCGCCCAGCTGAGGTTGGGTAAAAGTACATGAGCTTGTCGCTCAAGAAGCTTTCATGCCAACTATTCGTTGTATTCTGTGAATTCAGGCAATGGTTAAAAAAGAGTTCAGAGACAGTCGGGCTGGTTTACAATGTGTGCGTGTGTCTGTCTGTATTTGTATGTGTATGTGTATGTCAGTATATGTATATATGTGTGTGTCTGCGTGTGTGTGCATGTGCATGAGTGTGTGTGTGTGTGTGTGTGTGTGTGTGTGTGTGTGTGCCTACGTGTAGTACGACATATTACCTCCTGGATTGTCCACATGGATGAAGATCATGACCTCGTCTCCATCCAGAATAGAGTAGAACTGAACCAAAGCAATGAAGGCACACACACACACACACACACACACACACACACACACACACACACACACACACACACACACACACACACACACACACACACACACACACACAGACCGGATGCAGGTGCAAAGTGTGTAATTATAGCACAAGATGATGTGACAACTTTGGTATCCTTAGCGTTGACTAATCTCTGTGAGAGAGAAGATATTTTTTTATTCAGTCAGCAACATGGTATGTGTGCGTTTTTCTTGATGAACCAGATGTGTGTTGGGATAGAAAATAATAATGGAAAAATAAAGGCAAAGATAATCCAAGTGTTGACTGAGATAATCCAAAGGGTCATGGCCTAAACGCTTCTATGAGAACCTAATCAGAGTGTGTGTGTGGGTGTGTGTTTACACAACATGTCTAATACTAACACCATAAAAGGATAACGAGAAGAATTGCGAACACTGACAAGGAAAGTGGAAACAGTGATAGTGTCGAGGCACAACACACAATATGAATGGATACAAAGGCAGCCTTTGACCTTTGATGATGTCAGATGCTACTAAAGTTCCATAAACTTCCCGGTGTATATGTAAATACAGTAACGCACTATTATTTCAGATCTTTCTTCATTCCTTTTAATTTGTTTCTCTATCCTTTCTCTCTTCTTTCCTATGCATTTCTCCACCTTTTTTTTCTGCCTATCATGTCTCTCTCTGTTTCTCTTCCTCTCTCCCTCTCACCATTTATCACCTTCACCTCTCTCTCCCTCTCAGTCTCTTTCTCTCTCCCTGTGTATGTGTATATGTGTGAGTGTGTGTCTGTGTGTGTATGTGTGTGTGTATGTATGTATTTGTGTGTGTGTGTGTGTCTGTGTGTGTGTATGTATGTTTTCGTGTGTGTGTGTGTGTGTGTTTGTGTCTGTGTGTGTGTTTGTGTCTGTGTGTGTGTTTCTGTGTGTGTCTGTGTCGGTGTCTTTGTGTGTGTGTCTGTGTGTGTCTGTGTGTCGGTGTCTTTGTGTGTATGTGTGTGTGTGTGTGTGTGTGTGTGTGTGTGTGTGTCTGTGTCGGTGTCTTTGTGTGCGTGTGTGCGCGTGCGTGCGTGCGTGCGTGTGTGTCACTCACCTGTTCGGTGGTGGCAGAGGGCAGCTGCGCCCGGTTGAAGCTGTTGCCCTGGTCTGAGGAGACGTAGATGACCCGCGGTGACCACTGGGCGGACAAACACCTTTCAACTTTCACCTTACATTGTAATAGTAGTGTACAAACATGATTCATTTCCTGTAATCCAAACACAATACACGTTTACGTTGTTCTGTTAGGGCCTAAGGAGTGAAGGCTAGTGAGCTTTTGGTTTGGACAGGGTGGTAGAACCGCCATTTCAACCTCCCCTTCCAGGATGTTCCATATATGGCTTGTTTCAGTTGCTGATGGCAACAATCTTAACAAAATGGCGCTGCTCCGTGAAAGGCTTATCTACACCCCCGGGTCACAGACGCTATGTCAACTTGCATTAAGAATTGTGTTTCCATGACTGCTGACATGGCAGAAAACAACAAAACTATAATTACCACTATTTATTATATGTTCAAGAGGAGACATGGTGGAAGGTGTGGCAGGCGATGAGGGACGACTATAGGAGGGTTTCACATGACTTCACTCCCATTATATGGTATAATAATAAGCATAACAACAAGACTTTGCTTTGGTGGATTATTCTTAACTTTTGGTCATGAAGTACCACGATGGAGGCTTGGAATGGGGCTTCTGGGACTTCAGACGACCTGACTTAAGGCTCAGTTATGGGCCTTAAGTCAGGTCTTTAAGTACGGCTCCACGTCAACGCAACGCAACGACCACGCCGACGCTTCGACGCAGTCGTGAACCTGTTTTGGTTCTGCGTCGGGTTTCAGTGAGCGGACCAATCACAGCCCTCGCTGCTGCGTCGCCTCGACGGAAGGTTACAATCTTTGGGAGGCGCGCGTCCGGCCCGTGCGGTGGACGCAAGGAGGGTCCGCGAGGACGTAAGGGGTCTGTAACCCCCTTGTGTTGCGTCGACGTGGAACCATAACGAAGCCTTGAGACGGCGCGGTCAGGGCGGGCTGTGTGTCTCTCACCTGCTCGTCCATCACCGAGGTGATGAGGAAGCCCCCGATGTAGCCGAAGGAGAAGATCTCCTCTGCGATGGTGGTGAAGGTCATACCGAGGTCTTCAGTCCGCTTCAGGAGTAGCTCGCCCCGTCTGTCCGCCTCCACTAGACACACACACACACACACACACACACACACACACACACACACACACACACACACACACACACACACACACATGAACACACATACAGACACAAAAACACAAACACATACACACATACAGACACACCCACACACATACACACACGTACAGACGCACACACACACACACAAATACATGTACAGACACACACACACACACACATACATACAGATACACAAACACACACACACACACACACACACACACACACAAATACATACAGACACAGAGATAAACACAGACACACACAAACACACATACACATACATACATACATACATACAGACACACATACACACACACACGCGCGTACATACAGACACATAGACACACACACAGACACACACACACACACACACACAAAGAAACACACACATATATAATTGCAGATACACAAACAGATACACGCACAAACACCCCCACACACACACACACACACACACACACACACACACACACACACACACACACACACACACACACACACACACACACACACACACACACACACACACACACACACAAAGAAACACACACACATACATAGAGAAACATACATTCAGACACGATGGTAAGAGAGTGACTGAATTCTACAAAGTGAATAAATGTGAGAGAATACAATGTTTAAATAATTAACGTGTGGCACAATACAGTCGAAAGTACATTTCAGAGGCTTCTATTCACAAAGTTAAAGAGATGGTTGGCAAACAGAGACTGAGCCACACGTCATAAGAAAGCCTGACAAAACACATTGTTATAATCCTTTCATCTTCTCATAGATAAAGAAACTACTAAAATACCAACGGATGTGGATGTTATCCTCATGACTTCCCCTTCCTGTTAGCGTTGGTCAAACCTAAATTAAGGTTTCTACCATTTTTTAACCGTGTCCACATTGAGCAAATGATTGTCATAATGAAAGTGTGGCATCGGGGTGTATACATGCCTGTCTCTACGGCGCTGTAACTGAAGAACAGAGTCACGCCAGCACCCCTGCATGAAACGAGGAAGTAGGGTTTCACCACACCACACATTTTGCACAATTGCACAAATGCTTTCCTCACAGACACAACATGACTAAGCACAACATGACACAACATGATACAACACGACTAAGCAAAAATCCTCCTATTAAATGATTTTATAGACTGATATACTGTGGAACTCATTTGTTAGCAGCCATTTTCAATCATGAATCAGTTTGTTTTTTTTACAATACTTTATTGTCATTGCCAGAGCAGTGAAATTATGGGCATGGGAAGAGGAAATCCCATGGAGGCGTATTACCCTCATGGATAGCGTGTTGGGGAGTTTAGCCACAAGCTGCCCCCCAACAGGCACCAACCCAGCCCCCACCACAGCGAGTTCTCCCAGCACCCACTGCGGATGAGACAAACATTGCAGTAGCGGCGGGTGGCCGCTACGAGGTGGTACCAAAAGTGGGCAATTCCTCGTTGACAGGCTTGTTAAACAGGCCGTTTTCACAGTCTTATTAAACCTATTTACAGCCTGGTCCAAAAAAACATTCTAGTCAGTATGTTTAGCTCATATCTCCATTACAACACTGAGGGGCGGGGGGGGGGGTTATTTTTAGGAGGTTTAAATGTATGAATAATTAGGGGCGCGGCCTCTTGAGTGACAGCTAGCCGCTGACCCTCACCTCGCCTCGGAGGCTAGCTTTCAGGATTAGCATGCTATCTCCGTCATCTTGACCTCGACTGGGTTCAGTCCTATTGTTCATTCCGGAGCCAGGATGCCTTGCTCTGCGGTCGACTGTACTACCACCAACCGATCGTTTAAAAACGAATGAACTACGAGCTAATTCGGTGTACGTCCCTCCCCCCCGACGTCACATCAATGCCCTTTTTTGGTCAGAGGAAATGAGGCGGAGTCTATGACAAGATAAGATGACGGTGCTCATAAGCCAAGAGAATTGGATGCAGTTGGAATAACTGAGGTCTGCCTGGAGGCTACATCCATTTTATACACTATGGCTATGGCACCAACAGAGCCTGCTTAATGCATGGGTGTGTGTGTGCGCCTTGTTTATCTGTTCTGCTTGGTGTTCACCCTCACCACATGAAGGAGTACGCTCCATCGTGAACCTTTCTCCAGTTCGCCCCAAAGTCCACAGAGAGCCAGAGTCCGCCCTGTTGGTGGAGAGGGCCACACACACAGAGAGGAGAGAAAGAACAGGTTTACCTAATTCAACAGTAAGGTCAAGTGTGCGCGTGTGTGCATGTGTGTGTTTGTGGCCACACACAGAGAGGAAAGAAAGAAAAGGTTTACCTTAATCAACAGTAAGGACAGGTGTGTATATGTGCGTGTGTATGTGTGTTTTTGTGTGTGTGTGTGTAAAAGTATTACACTTCAGTGTAATACAAGTTCAAGTTCTCATGACCTTGACAATGGGAGAAGCAAAGGCGAAAGAGAAAGAGAACGAGAGAGCAACAAAAGGTTTCGCAACACGTACGACGAAAGTTTTACGCGAAGCTGAGTGACGAATGTTTGTATAACCCCCTAAGCTTTCCAAGAAAGGGTGAGGTGCTGACACAAGCACAGTTCCAGAGGGAAGAGAGTGTGGAGGCGTGGGGAGGGGGGGGGGGGGCTCACGTCGATGCTGATGGCCACCAGGTAGTCGGGGATGAGGAAGTGGAAGGCGATTGGCTGAGCCAGGTGGAAGGGCAGCCGGACGGAGCGGAAGGTGACGCCAGCGTCTGAGGACTTGAAGACGATCCCCCCGGAGTTGTCCACCACCGGTGTGTCTGCCGTCAGGATCACCTGGTGGGGGTCAGTCCAGGGCCCATCAGGGGAGCGAGGGTACGTGGGGTTAGGGTGGCAGGCAGGTAGGTAGTATTCACTCCAGATGAGAAAATGAAGGCTTTGCAGCAGCCCACAGCAAAAACACAATAGTGCTTATACACAATAAAGTAAGCAACAATAGAATAAACCTAAAAAGTTAGGTGACAGATTCTGACATTTTAATTTTTTTTTATTTTGTTCATACCTAATACTTTTATCAATGAATGAAATCTAACCCATTGGTTTTCTTTGTTCTCCCTGGGTTTGTCAGACACACCCACAACTTAAATCTGAAACGTCATTTTCTCTACCAAACCTGTTGGTAGTGATTTGGTTGGAAAGTCTGACAAGCATGCAGGCTAGGTGAACTTGACTTGCTTTGCTGTCCTTGAAAAACAGCCCACATAGAAAACACTAGCGAACAAGAAATAAATAAATAAATCCAACTTTTGAATGCTGGAGATTATTAATGGGATTTTAATTGAATTTCTCTGCGCTTCAACTGATTATTTGGCCGACAGCAAAACTCTCTTAACATTTGTGAACTTGTAGGAGACAAAGAGTGTTTGTGATCACACAGGGTTCCATGGAACACAAACACTCACACACACTCGCAAACACTCACACTTACTCACACACACTCACACACACCCGCATGCAAACTCAGACAGATGCGAGATGCTTACATGAAAAGAATTTCCCGGTCCCGTAGTGACACCAAATTCCTTCCTGATGAACGTGTGGTCTATCCGGTGGGAGACATCGCGAAATGACTTGCCATAGTCCATACTGACGGCAGGATGACAAGCACATGTCTTATCTTCTATGTCTCTCTGTCTCTCTCTCATACACGCACAGACACACACACACACACACATACACACACACGCAGAGTCTCAGACACACAAGTATGCGCAGACACACACACGGCTAGGAGGTAAGAGACTGATGTTTATGGAGTCTATTAACTTCTAAGACAAGGCAATGTTAGATTGATTAATCTCAGAAGTTACAATTTGTAGAAAGGAAACTGAACGTGGGATTATTCACACACACACACGCACACACACACACACAGGCACACGCACACAGCCGATATAATAACAGTACTCGTACAACATTAATAAGGTCACCTTCGGTAGAGGCGGGACGACCCCCCCTTCAGGAAGGAGTCGATGGGGGCGCTGATGGTGGACAACACCAGGATGACCTGTGTGGAACCCAGAAGCACGGCCTTAACAGCCGACTCAGCATTCCGTTCACATACCAATAAGCAGGGAGGATGTGTGTCAATGTGGGTCAAAGCGTTTATTAACCGATGTAAGTCGCTTTGGACATAAGCGTCTGCTAAATGCCCTGATTGTAAAAGTAATTGGAGGAACTAGCTGGCTGAACAACAGCTGTTCTCCAGCCGTGAACGTCCACTTCCTATCCAATACAAACAAAATCTAGCGGAATAATACAGAACAGCCCCGGGTAGTGGCAGACAGCCAGCCTCGTACATTCTCCAGAGCCCACAGGACTTTAAGGTCCTTGTTAACTCCCACGTTTGTCATAGAATCGAAGATCCTTTTACAGTTTGAATGGTTCCATTCGGGTCTCACAAAGTGTTAGCAAGCATTTCTGTGTTTCTTTTGACCTAAATGCATAAAGTTGTAGAACCGGTGAAGCCTGAGGGTACTTAAAAAAGTCCAGAAGACTGCTACCTCAGCTAAAATGCTTTCCCCGAGCGGTAGTTTTCTTTTGGCTGCAAACTCTGCTCAAGGGAGTGTAACGTAGGTTTCGACACTTCTATAAATGCTCACATCACGTTGATGAAACTCATCGACGGAAGTTCTCCTGCTAAAACAGGGTTTACTTAGCCTTTAATATAAAATTAGGGGATGTCGTTTGTTTACTCTTACTTATTTTGCTTTTAATCGTTACTCCCACTGATATGAACGGTGGGAATGTAGCGATGTAACTTAAAAAAGCTACTGAAGCACACCATAGAGCGCTCTGTGATTAAAGCTTTGGCTAAAGATTTGAGAGTTATAAACAGAGAGAGCAGAACTTATGCAAGATTTGAAAATACATAGCCGAAAAATATTCCGATGCCTTTCCGCTCCCATTATTCCTATGTAATATGCATGACATTGACTGTTTAATCGTAAAAGGACCATGTGCCATCGAAGATTTAGAAAGCACGATGAAAGATGGAGGCAGCATACAGGGAAGAAGGATTTCAAAATGGATGCCACATGCGGTGGTTTGTAATTGGATACAATAAACAAACATCCACGGTATACATTAGCTGATCAACTTACAGGGTAGGACTCTTTAACTCGCCTTTAATTGTCCAAAATATCAAAATTGCGCTTGGCTTGTTTGCGCTCGTGTTTGTTCAGTGACCCAAACCTGGCAACGCGCGTGAACTTCTAGTATGGGGGCGGAGACATCTCTCGCCAAAATTGGGAATTATGACTGCAATACCAATTCTAAGCGCTTGGTGTCCATGTTACATATAGCACCTTTAAATCTGAAATGAGCTCATACAAAGACAGGCGCGGTAAACTCGAAAAGGATATTCTAATGAGGTCTACGCCTTCTCATTGTATTGCTCTTAAATCGTAAATGTTATAATCATTATGAATTTGAATGTAACGGATAATAAAAAAAAATTGTGCTGATGACAGCATAACGACATACACAATGAGATGACATTCGAGAGAATTTTCAATCAATTTCAGGCGTACTCACCCCTGTTCCATCACCCACCCAGGTCAAAATAAAACTTGAACCATCATCTCCATTGAATCCTGTCTAAGAGAGGGAAAGGTTTGGTTGTCTTAAGGCAAGGCAAGGCAACTTTATTTATATAGCACTTTTCATACACAAGGCAGACTCAAAGTGGCTCATATATAAACATTGTAATACAATAAAATAAAATAATAGATAAGTAAAAGAAAACATATGCAAAAAATTAGTGAAATAGATCAGCATTTTATAAAGTGCAATGTATTTAAGTCCTTTCTCTGGGTCTCCAACGCAGATTTTAGGACTCTAACCCAGACAGAACTTGGGTCTCAAACCCTTATCCTTTCTCTCTGGTATCTATCAGATCATGTATCTTTCTGGTAAAAATAGAAAATAAAGGCAAAGTTAAAAAGGCATTTTAGCAATAAGCAATAATTAAGCAATACATTGCTATACAATAGGTTTAAAAAATGACATTGCATACGTTTATATCACCTGTATATTTGGGCTAATATTGATTAATTTCATTCAAAAACTCACCTCATGCGTATTATCATCCAAAATCTCATGTTCGGTTTGGGATAGTGCGCGTCGACAGGAGGTGAAGGCGGGACCTTGAGAGCCCTTGGAGGAAGCGGTGGTGGAGGCGGTGGTGTTGCGGTCGGTGCCCGTGTTGTCCCTCCTGGCGCGGGAGCGCACCTGGCGCAGCTCGCTATCATCCTGCTGATTTCGGTGGAAAGTCACCGTTTTGCGCCCCATCTGATCTCTGCACCAAATTCCCGAGCATAGAAAATGTACCGCTATAACGACACTGATGACAGATCTCGAGGCCATGACCTTTTTTTCTCCGGGTTTAATCGGGGGGTACCGGGTTGGAGCGCTTCAGGTTCTGTTCTTTGACTTTGCCAACCTGCTCTAGTGCGTTGGTTACGTTGGATTGAAGTTGAAAGGCAGTGGGCGGGACGGCTTTAACGCCTCATTACCATAGAAAGTGCTGTCTAAAGTAACCTCGTTGCCAGGCGTTCTCCTCTCACGACGGAAAGCCTGCAACGGATGCTCCAAATGAGCGATAGTGGCGAGGGGCTGGACATTAAATGGGTTTAGCGGCGAGAGGTGGAGGGACTTCCGAATCCAGATATCTGCTTCCGTTATCGGATATATTTCGTCAAATCTTTCGCCACAACTCCCTATTTTCTCTGATTGTTGTTATTGATATTCTTATCTTGTTATTATTCTCGAACCAGGGACTGGTAACAGGCGAACATAGCGAGCTAACAAGGATAATTCGTTAGAAACCGGAACTTGCGTTGAAGTAAACCGGGAAAACTCTTAAACTAAGGATCCTCTCTCTCAAAAGTTGTTGTTTTGGTTGTCAAAGAGACGTTTTCCATTAAGATCCGTGAATTCTCTGAATATATCCGAGCACTTGCTCCGATTCATCCTTCTAGTACTCTGTAGATTCAACAGTTCTCCTCTGCAGTCGATTAAACGGCATAAAGCATAACACAACATCAGAAACACCATGAAGCATAACAACACAACATAACAATAATAATAATAATAATAATAATAATAATAAATGAAATTTATATAGCGCTTAATATGGAAAGTAAAAATATATAAAAATATGAACATAGGAAACTGTTTGCGTGGTGGACCGGGGATTTTTTTTTAACATTGTTGTGCGAGTGACTGCTAAACATTCAGTGACGTTAATGTCACCTGTGTTGTTTCCCTTTTCCCTTGAAACTGAATTTCACCAAAATAATGGCGAATTCCGCTGCATTCCGCTGCATATTGTAAATGTGACGTCTGATGTGCCTTGTCCCTGTTGCATGTTATATGTGCTGAAGAACAGGAACCTGCTGGAAATCAGTTATTTTACTAAGACAGGCCCGTTTTAAATTGTAACTTTGTTACTTTTAATACTTTCCTGCTTAATGAAATAATTAAAAAAAAAAAAATCAGTTGATTCCGTTTTTATTGTCCAATTCCGTGATTCCGTCCGCGTTTTCGTTATCGCGGATTTCATAGGGCCCTAGGAAAGGAGAGGCCGCGGCAGAGGAGAGCAAAAGTGTAGAGGAGTCCAGAGGTTTCCTCTAGAAGCAGTACACGCACACGTACATACACACGTACACACACACACACACGTACATTTTTGTTTTTGTCCTCCTTCTGTGTGCCGCCTACTTGGAGCTTAATTGTGTTATCAAAGAGAGGCCAAGGATGCGCCCATGCTGTTCTCTCGCACCCACGCTCTCTCGCACCCTCTCTCGCCCCCTCTCTCTCTCTCTCTCTCTCTCTCTCTCTCTCTCTCTCTCTCTCTCTCTCTCTCTCTCTCTCTCTCTCTCTCTCTCTCTCTCTCTCTCTCTCTCTCTCTCTCTCTCTCTCTCTCTCTCTCTCTCTCTCTCTCTCTCTCTCTCTCTCTCTCTCTCTCTCTCTCTCTCTCTCTCTCTCTCTCTCTCTCTCTCTCTCTCTCTCTCTCTCTCTCTCTCTCTCTCTCTCTCTCTCTCTCTCTCTCTCTCTCTCTCTCTCTCTCTCTCTCTCTCTCTCTCTCTCTTAAGCGGACGTGTGTTTCTGTCGACATCCAGGGAATCAGAACTTGTTATAACAAAACTTTCCATATTATAGACAATACATTTACAATAAATCATTGATTATGAGACATCAACACACTTGTAGGTTGTTATACAACTTTAATATGTAAAATATCAACAATAAGGAAAGTGAGCCACATTTGCCTTATAGTCTTATTAGACTTTGACAACCTTTGTTGGGTATAGAAAACTGATTCTTGGATAGGGTTGCAGCAAGAAACGTCTTTAAAGTCAAACAGTGTTTGACTTTAACCCATTACAGTGACCCATTACTTAGACCCATTACAGTGTTTCACACATTTATCAGAATATAATAAATATTTAAATAATACGACTTAACACACACAGCATTTTTACATTTACAGCACCTAAGCCTTGGACTTGGTCATTCTGATCCATACATTAAGGTAATACATATATACAAGTAACAGACTTAGTGCAAGAAACAATGTGTTTCTTTAAAGAATAAGGACAGTGGGTTAGTGTGTGACACAAATGCGCCATCTGACACCTGCTCTTCATCGGCTATACAATTCCCTCCATGTGTAGGTCCCCCATTTACGACGAGTCCTCGTCTTTCGCTCCTGTCGGTCCTGTCCTACTGCTGGGGGCGGTGAGTGGTCTCTGGTGGTCCTGGGCCCACACCCTAAGGTCATCCTGGCCGTACATGAGTCCACCGAAGGAGTCCATCAAGGAGAAGAAGACCGTGAAGGCGCTCAACGCCGATCCGATGAGATACAACTTCACGAAGGACCACTCCATGACTTCCAGCTGAGACGGTATAAGAACAATGCGATTCTGTAGTAGACAAACAAAAATATTGGATGTGATTTAGTCCAAATTAAGTATTATTTGGATGAAAAGCACGCATAGATGTATAGCACTGGCGGTTACCCACCAAACGACCGCACATGGGAACCAATAATACAGCGGGGGCTTACCCAAGCAGTGCTTTCGAATCCACACCAGCGATATGGATGGCGACGATCTTTGAGATAGATCCCTGAGCTATTGCGTTCTTTGCGCGAATGACCAAACGTATCATGAGCTTCTGCGTCTTCTTTGTTAATCTCAGGAAGTACGTTAAGTGTGGACCGCTGTCCCCGGAGCGTAGGAGATGTAACAACTTGCGCTCGCCCGCCGCTCAGCAGCACCACTTTCAGCGGTGACGACACGGAGGGGAAGTTCCAGTGGAAGTTCCACAAGCAGCAGGACGGTTTCTCAGGCTTTCTCGTGGTGGAGTTAAATGCACGGATGATACGAGTGAAAGTATTCATTGAGTAGAAATAGCATATACCCAAATAATGTTACATTTTTTGTGGGCATCAATGTCTACTTCAAATGCAGTTAGAAATATGGGACAGTTGCTTATATGCCACAGGCCGAAAGACTGGATTAATATGTAACTTACTTGCTCCTTTTAAGTATAACATTGCTTGGGGAGTCCAATTCCCCCACTGAAAAGGGGGGAAAGTGCTTACAACCCTCTGCTAGTTAGCGATCTATCTGTTCTCTAGTTGTGTTGCGTGAATGCTGCTGAGGGAGGAATCCTATTTGATAGAGGGCGCCCTAGCGCCCTCTATTGACCAACCGCCATGTCCTATCCATGGGCCTTGGTGTTGCTCCCTAGAATTCATCACATGAGTCTAAGAAGTGTTATTATTTTGCTGGGATGTGTACATGTTACTTAATAGCCGAATATAACTAGTGCTATTTGCCTTTGCTGAGTTGTCCTCGAAACAACAACAGATGTTTCTTTAACTTTCTGCGCCACTCTGGATTAGCATGCGCACTGTTCCTGTTAATCTTTGTTATTTTTATATAGCCTACTGTATATATATATTTATTTTCATATTGTAACAATATTGTCCATGCTACATACCTGCAACTTTTCTGGACCCCTCAAACCCGGGACGCAGGCTGGTGGAAATCCAGTTTATTGCTGAAGTTGCCGTCAATGAACATGACAAGGCAGCTCCACTGCCGTGCAGGAGATCTCTCCTTGAGTGTGTTTGGACTTGGCTGGTTTAAGCTGTGCCCACTGATTACCTAATGTACAACAGAGGTACAGACTTACCCTGGTGAAAACAACGTTAATGGTGTGAATGGGGAATGAACACGTGAACGATTTGACCCATTGCATCATTCGAAATCACGATAGACTTCAGCCGGTCTCAGAATGGCTAGCCCGCAGTTGTTTCAATTGTTTAATATTTAACTTGTGGTTTCTCAATGACCTTGTCTAACCAATGTTTATTTTCTCTCTTAACACCTCTGTTTTTATCCTCACGCCTCCACCAGTTTCCATCTCTGGAGATCAGTGTCACTGCACACTAATGACAAGGAGGCAATGGCTTTGAGCAATGTAGGCTACGTCTGATTATGAGGAAGTATTAATGAGTAAGCATGCATTTCTGTCTTTCCCCCATCTTCAGATCTCTACGGTCAAATATGAGTAACGCAGATGACCAATTCAGTTATCTCGGAAATAACCTATATCCCCCCCCCCCCCCCCCCCCCCCCCACACACACACACACACACGCACACGCACACGCACACGCACAAGCACAGAGACAGAGGTTCAATTGAATTTTTAACATAAGTCTACCAAGCATTACCGTAACAGCTGAATATATATTTATGTGTACCTTATTTTGCCCACTTTCTGTTGGCAAAGGTTGTTTCTGGTTGTTCTTGTTGGTTTTTCCTGTTGCCTGCTAGATAGAGAATTGTGTAGGATAATCGGCATGTGACTCCTAACTGTTTGCTTTACACAAATATTATACAGAAAATAATAACTATACTGGCCTGGCCTGGTGGGTTCTGAGAGTACGTTCTAGGAGAGTACCCTCGTAATTAACCTAGACCGAGTGTGCTTCTTCATGTGTTTCTGAAAAGGAATTAATCATATTTGTGGATGTATGACTAAGTACGAGGTTAAAAGAAGGGAAGTTGTGAAAGTGGAATAAAAATTGCAGTTAAATAAGTGATCCACCAGATGGCGGTGTCTGATATGGAAAAGGAGTTTCAGCATTATTAATCCCAGTGCTTTGTTTATTGTTTAAAATCACAACTCATATGAATATTTGTCATTTCAAATTAATATTCAGAAAATAATAACAGTTGTTAATCAAGCATACATTTGATCTCTTTCAAACAGGTGCAAGTTATCAAGGCCTGATGACACTGATTGGCCACAGACAGCTCCCAGATTGGACAGGGGGTTGGACGATGGTGGAGGAACAGCCAATGGCGTGAGACCTACAGAGAACGAGAGGGGAGACACAGGAAAACAACCACACAGTAACAAGCACACACACACACACACACACACACACACACGCACACACACACACACACACACACACACACACACACACACACACACACACACACATACACACACACACACACACACACACACACACACACACACACACACACACACACACACACACACACACACACACACACACACACACACACACACGTGCATATAGTCAAGTAGGGCTGAGTGACAGAGAAAAAGTGCTTAGTTTTAGGCAGATGAAATGGTGAGGTATAACACTTGAGTATAGAGAATCCAGTTCTTTGCAGTTCATGCCATGCCCTCATGAGGGCATTATGGTTTCGCTGACGGTGTATATCTCCTGCCCGCCCATGGATACCAGAACCATACTGTATAATAAACCTCTAATAACAACAGAAACTGATTACAACGTCAACAGGACAATGAGCACCGATTTACTAATGTAAATTATGTACCAGGAGACAATACAATAAACTCAAAATATGAATAACGTTTTTAATAAATTAACGTATAAACACCAGGACATCTATTACCCCCTTGTGGTGTAGTTGTATACCATTGCAGAGACCTTTTTCTTTCTTTCTTTTTTGTTTTAGTGAGAAGCATGATTTGAGTCCCCTTTTTAAGTAATTCAATGTGAGGGGAATTAGAAAGTAAATTCTAGGTTCAGGTCAACTGATAGTTGTCTGGAGCACACACACACACACACACACACACACACACACACACACACACACACACACACACACACACACACACACACACACACACACACACACACACACACACACACACACACACACACACACACACACACACCACAGAGGAATCTTTTGTTGTGGGTGGGTGCCCTTGGTTTGAATCTCATGACTCACGTTTAACTTAGTCAATGAGTTTCCACGCTGTGCACATTAGATGCATTACGGGTATACGAACTGGGTGAGAGGATGAACTGTGTGATTCTCCCCCCCCCCCCCCCCCCCCCCCAAACTGATATACTGAAAGGTGTAGTGTGTGGGATTTAGTGGCCTCTAGCGGTGAGGTTGCAAATTGCAACCTACTTTTTTTGCAACCAACCTCTCGCTATCCAACAACGTCGGAGAAGCTACTGTGGCCTGTACTGTACTGGCCGGAAAGATGCCAGCAGCTACTAGAGCGTTGAGTAACCTAGGGTCTAGTCACGTGATAAGTTTCCTTCATTGATTTATAATATTGTTGTTAGTTAATTAGTCTGTAAAACGATAGCACGTAACATACAAGTAAGATACGATGATGATAATAATAATTGAGAACATCTCCCCCCCTCACCCCCACCTGGGGCGAGGGGGTGGCCCGTGGGGGCTCCAGGTCCCCCATGACCCTCCGGTAGGCAACCTGGTAGGTCTCCCCCTTGCCCCCCCGCCTAAAGTACTCGTACCCTTGGCCTTCCATGTGTGTTGTGGCTGTGATGCCGGTCGTAGCACTTTATATGTAGATATAAAGTGCCAATTTTAAGTATATTTAAAACGCCTAAAACATAATTTTCATGGGAGGATAAATGGTGGTAAATGAAGCCTACTTATGAATAGTATGTAACATTTCTCTCTGTTGTGATGGATGACATATAATTGTGAGCACTGCCCCATTGAATATAAGATGGCCTCAAAACGCGGTTGGTAATTATGACCGATATTATTGCTGATTCAAAGGGTCTCCGCCATGACTTTACCTCCAAACACACGCACCTGAACACCCCCCCCACACACACACACATATCTGTAGGTGTACTGCGACATTGGCAAGACTCACCAATGTTTACACCAAAAATAAATACATGAATGCCTTCGTTTGGAAGACTCCCCACTGACATGAATTCAGGTTTGTTGCGAGCTCACATGTGATCTCACTTCCATGTGTCTTCCTTAATGAGGGCCCAGCATGTGAAGGCTGAGTGTATTTCCAAAGTGGGGGACTTCTTCCATCCTCTAAAAAGGATAAGAGGATTTTCCATCTTAAGGTCTTTGCAACATGTCACGAGCAGGCATCCACCTGGAGGTGAATCCACGGAGGGGGCGCCGGGGGGGGTGGTGGAGGTGGGGATGTTTAGAGCGGGATTCCTCCTGGAGCCATTGTTTCATGTAAAAAAAAAACAAGTGTGCCAAATGTCTGCCCATGTCACTCAACTCATAATTGAGTGCCACGCCCACATTCCATATGTGAAGCCCGTGGAAGATGAAACAAGACACACACTCCTCGGTGTTCTTGACCTCCAGCCGGAGGGCTTTGGATTCTTCCAGTACATTGAAAGCAATGCATTACTAATTACAATGGAAATGTCCGTGAATGCAGACTGTTGTACTGAATATTCCTTTAGCTTCGTGAAAGTGGTCACAGGGCCGTAATGTTGTTAAAATCATACATAAAGGGATTCAAACGTAGACTGAGTCGTAGCCATCGCATGGCAACTCTCTACCACACATCAATGTTAGGACCTTTGTGACCGTCTCGTTGGAGGGCTCAGCGTTGGGTTGTGTGTGTTGCAATGCAAAAACTAGAAAAACCACAGCATATCCTCCTCTAATGGCTGGTTTTGAATCCCCTTTGCATGTCCAATGTGCCCGGTGCACCACACTTTGCTCTTATGCTGCCTCCTCAGTAAACACACAGCTTTACTGCACCACCGCCGCTCTGCAGGGCTCGCCCGTTCTAATTCTTAAATCCTCTTTGTGAAAATGAGGCGCTGCCCATGATGGAAAGACAGGCCGTCGGATTACAGCCTAGTTCACTGAGAGGGAGAGAGAAGAGGTAGGTGAGAGAGAGAGAGAGAGAGAGAGAGAGAGAGAGAGAGAGAGAGAGAGAGAGAGAGAGAGAGAGAGAGAGAGAGAGAGAGAGAGAGAGAGAGAGAGAGAGAGAGAGAGAGAGAGAGAGAGAGAGAGAGAGAGAGAGAGAGAATCAGTGAGAGAGAGAGAGAGAGAGAGAGAGAGAGAGAGAGAGAGAGAGAGAGAGAGAGAGAGAGAGAAAGAGAGAGAGAGAGAGAGAGAGAGAGAGAGAGAGAGAGAGAGAGAGAGAGAGAGAGAGAGAGAGAGAGAGAGAGAGAGAATCAGTGAGAGAGAGAGAGAGAGAGAGAATCAGTGAGAGAGAGAGAGAGAGAAAGAGAGAGAGAAGGAGTGAGAGATAAAGAGAGCGGAAGAGAAAGAGAATGAGTGAGATGGGACAAAAAAGTGTGAGTGCTTCATGGAATACCCGGTAGGACAAAAGCTCACACTCCATTAACTTCCAGAGGAGCCCCCCTCCCCTGGGCACTGCCTCTTTCCTATAAAAAGAACCCATCCACACAACAACATATATTCATTCCATGACTGTATGCAAGCTCCCCCCCACAACCACTATACGTCCATGACCACAGAGCCCCTAATGAATGACAAGTCACTTGAGATGCTTATTGAAGAACCCACCAGGACAGCAGAGCATCATCGCACGGCAACCTCTCCCCCGCTCTCCACCCGACAACAAGGCAGCGCTCCGGGCATCGCTCCCCCCCCCCCCGGCGGCCTCTCGGCGGGCAGGTCTCCGTGGCGACGCCCTGCGAGGACACGCCTCAACGGGGGCCGGTTGCAGGCGTCCTTATCTTTGTTTGGCCCAGGTGTGCACCTGCTCGCGACCGAGACGCTCTGCTCTGCGTCTTCTCCCCCCCCCCCCCCCCCCCCCACCCCCCCCCCCCCCCCCCCCCCCCCCCCCCCCCCCCCCCCCCCCTAGGCTCTGGGAGCGCCTAGTCCTTCTGAGGGCAAACACTGGTGCATCAGGGCTTGATTCATCGGGTCTGGGGAGCCGACAGGACTCTACACCTACGGTAGAGACCTGCAAACAAGGAGGAAGAGAGAGGACAGCGTGGGGGGGGGGGTGGGGATTCAGATAAGGATTGTTTTAAGGAACACAAGAGGATTGCCTGTGACGCGTCGCGCCGCCAACCCGCTGCTCCGCTGATTTGCAAACCAAGTCTGATTAGTTTGTTTGCAATCCATCGCAGGGGCGTCATTCAGGAGAGCCAGAGAGTGAATGGAGAGGTCGTCCCGCCCACATCTTCTATCTTATCCTTCGGGCGGTGGGGTGGGGTGGGGTGGGGGCTGGGGGGGGGTGAGACTTCCTTGTGAACAAAAACAAACGTCCCCATTTGCGTAGTGGTGGTGAGGGGGTGGGCCAAAGGAGGAGGAGAGGAGTGGAGCCTGCGAGGCTGCGACCGGCATCACAACAACAACACGCGATGGAGGGCCACGGGTACCAGCACTTTGCGCCGGGCGGAGGGGGGGAGACCTACCATGTGGACTACCGGAGGATCGTGGGGGACCTGGAGCCCCCGAGGGCCAGCCCCTCGCCCCAGGTAGGGGAGGGGTGCGCCCGGCAGACCGCCACCACGCATGGCCACGAGACGGCGGCGCAGAGATACAGCGCCACGCGGATCCAGGTCGGACTGGGACCTGTGAGGTGAGCCCATGTTCGCAAGGACAAGAGTGACCGTGTGTAGACCTGAATCTGGGGACAGCAGAAGCTCAGGAGGTAGAGCCGGCTGGCTGGTAACCTGAAGGGTTGCCGGTTCGATCCCCTAGCTGAGTGTCGAGGTGCCCTTGAGCAAGGCACCTAACCCTCACTGCTCCCGATGTGCTGGCTGTCGCCCTGCACGGCTGACTCCGCCATCGGTGTGTGAATGTGTGCGTGAATGGTGAATGTGAGGCAATATTGTTAAGCACTTTGGGTGGCCAATGGTTCGTAAAGCGCTATATAAATGCAGTCCATTTAACACTTCAGACGTTACTAACAAGTAGTTTAGTACGGAAACATGCAACACATGGATTAAATGGAAGCCTAATCCTAATAGTCTTGGAGAGTATTAGGATATGTGGCCAGCTTTCTATTTCACGGATGCAATTTCACTTTATGCTCATGCCTTCTTTGACCACTACATCACCTCCTGCTCATGGGAACATACGTTGTGAGACCAACCTGGCCGCAGAAGACCTTGAGGTCAAATTTATATCTCGGAAGGAAGGAATCAGAGAACACTGGTGGCTGCCAGCCAGATGAGAATACAACCGAGATGGCTTAACGTGTCACTTGCTATGTTAAGATAGCCAAAAGGCATTCTCTTCTATACACGCAAGCAAGCACGCACACACACACACACACACACACACACACACACACACACACACACACACACACACACACACACACACACACACACACACACACACACACACACACACACACATATGTATGCATGCACACACTCACACAAACACACACACACACACACACACACACACACAAACACAAACACACACACACACACACACACACACACACACACACACATGTATGCATGCACACACTCATACAAACACACACACACACACACACACACACACACACACACACACACACACACACACACATACAAAGAAGTTTGGCAGGTAATGGTCGATCAAGGCATGTGCGCAGCATTGCCATGGGGCAAGCAGAAGACCCGTTTTACCAAGAACTCAAAATAGCATGGAGGAACCACCATATTTGCAATGACCCACTTTTGATTTCAAAGGGAATACAGTAGGGCTGCCTGGAACCACTTTGGGAAAAAAAGGCAAAGAACACAAAACAAGGGAAACCATAACTGATGTTCTGCATAGTCTGAAAATGATATGCCTAGTCAGCAAAGTAACACAGGAAAGATTTAATGTAGAAAAGTTTGCTCTCAAGGATGCATGTAGATATGATGTATCCCAGGCATTCAGAACCTCTTAAAAGATCTACACATTACTATTATTATACATATATTACGAGTACAACTAGTTTCCGTCACATTTTCTCCCTTAAAGATAAAATAATACTACACATAGATAACAAAATTAATGTGTAAAGGAATGAATATAGGTTTTTGTCTAAGTATAGAAAAATAGAAAATGTAAAAGTATATCAAAGCAATACAAATATCTTGAAAATGTAGGCCTATAACCAATATTGACAAATATACACAGTTACACCCAAATAGGAAGTGTCTCAAGAAAAAGGAAATATTTTTTGTGCAATAATTTTAAAGGTATCCTTCAGTCTGTTTGCGGAAGAAACAGTAGCAGTAGCAGTAATACTATATCAGGATGTTTGCTGTTCCAAGGGTTATTGCGTAACATCATGTCTTAGCAAACCTAGAATTTGCTGGACATAACTAGTAGACTACATAAGTGAAAGACAAAAGTAATGAATATACAAAACAGATGCATAGATGGAAAGATGGTGGCTTTAGAGCAACTTTGAATGGCACTTTCAATAAAACAAATAATGAGCTGGTTGATTCATTTATTTGTTCAGTCGGGCTACCCTAATCAGCTATTAATCTATACTTTACCAAACTTTATACTCCACTTTTTAGATCCACGGCTGTCAATAAAATATAAAATAAAGGTAAAATACTAAAACAAATGCAAAATAAAAGTACAGCATAATTTGTGCAATAATTTTGGCTCCTGCAGTCTGTTTGCGAAAGAAACAGTAGAATACCACTGCATCAATACACTTTCTCTAATAGCCTTCAGAAAGCCACCGTAATTGTGTCAGTTTATCTGGATGTTTGCTGTACCAAATGTGTGTCCAGTTCCTGGAATTGAATAGTCCACATTAGTGAAAGACAGAAGTAATGAATATAATAAAAAAAGATGCTTAAATTGATAGATAGGCGGTTATAGAGATGTGCGAACTTTGAATATTTGTACACTTTGTTTGGCTAAAAGTCTAAATTGTTTATACAAACTGCCAGCACCTTACAGGGTGATCCTGGTTATCCAAGTTTCGTAATTCGCTACGCAGCTCTATTTCTAATCGGGCATGATTTTTATTTTATTTTTTTGTGAGTTTGTGGTCTGGGAAGAAGGAAAACTTTAAAGTGAAACAGACCCAAGGGCGTAACAGCTATTGTAAGTGGAGGGGACGTGTCCCCGGCACATTTCAACATCTAGGTTTAGTCCAGGGGTGATTCTAGGTTTGACTTTTGGGGGGGCTGAATCCCAGGAAGCCACAGGGGTCTATGAAGTAAATAAAGTCTTGTACAAACTTTTTTTATTCCACAACCTTCATATCTATTTTAATTACTATGCTGTTTTATGTCTAAGCCAATAGCTGGCCGTGTCAGCTAAAAAATGCAGTTCTGAACCAGTAAAGTGATGAAAGGAGAAAAGACTGTTTGGATGAAGAGATAATCCATGGATGTGAACTGTACAAACAAATTTGAGGCATATAAGATTTCCTTTGTGTAAGTTTCACTCAAAATGACCATATTTTTCCCTTTTTTTTTATTTACACAGTTACTGAAACACATTGGTACAACCTGTACTAGATCAATAATATGCGAAACATACCACATACCACAGGTACTAGCCTAATACTATGATTAACAAACCACTGTTTCGGGAGGACTAAACTATGTTGTCTCACTTTCAGGGACCAATACATTTATATAAATCTTCTGATGCAAAATAATCTTGTTTTTCTGATGCAAAAAAAATGGGTGCTAATTTTCAGTAAAAAACAAAAAGCTGGCATTATTATATCAGCTGAGGGTGTTTTCATTGCCAACGTGAGCTAATCAACAAGTAGGCCTACAACATTTTCTAGAACAGTGATTCTCAATAATTTTTTGTCATTCCCCCCCTAGGCGCCCTCCCTGAATCGAAATAGCCTACTATTGAGAACCTGCTGATATTTATTTATTTAGATTAATAAAATTAGCGGAGATAACATCTGCAACAACTTAAAACTATTTCCAACTTCAGTTTATTAACTCAATTTGTAACATTTAAACAAGAATGCTAAGTCTGTGTGAATCTCAAAACAGAGAAACAAGAGCAAATGATTCACTGGGGTTTGCATTTAATTTAAATAAACAGTAAATATTGGTCACTTGTCAGCTTCATCAGCTTATTCCCTTTCAAAAAAAATAATATGTGTTCATCTTTCAAGCATCAATAAAGACACCAAGTCCCTCTGTCATGACTCTGTAAGATCAAAATTCTTGAAAAACTTCTGACCCTTGGTATTATGTTTATTTAAAATAAAATAAGTAACTTATTAAAATAAATAAATATATATATAAGACACTAAGTCCCATCTGCCCAGCCCCCCCACACCTTCTATCAGCTGAGTCACATAGTATTAGAACATGCGGTACTTGTTATCATGCTTATCATGCTTATTACGCATGCACAAGCCTCTGCCGACTAAACTATGAAGCAATTCAAGAGGAGGCATAGATAGAATCGCCTTATGGTCAACTGTCATTTAATACATCTGACAGATTATGTCAAGGTTTTAAAATGAATGTTATTATTGTTACCTGGTCATGTTATTACATAGCTGGAAATCGTGGATTTTCTGATAAAGACTAGCTAGCCTTTTTGACAGACAAAACAGCAGAAACTATGTTAGGTGCGCTCGTGCTGCATTTTTGGTTTTGTCAAACAGGAGACTCCCACCCACAAATCAGAGATTCCTGCAGGAAGGTTGCGCTCGATTTCACTAGCCCATCTGAGCCTGTTCTTTAGTGTACAACATCCATTCTCTCATTGCTTGTGTAAAAAAAAAGAGGTTGAATATGAGATTTGAGGACGAAACGATAGGGTGGGCTAAGGCAAAAGAGGTCTAGCTTCGCCACTTGTTTAGTCCCCCACACCTTTTCTAATCTCATATTATATTATATATCACACTGCATGCCTGTCTCCGCCAGAATCGTCAACATGGTCGGGTCAGGGGAGCTCGATCATTGACCTATTAAGAGCTCGATCCACTTTTAACTTGTAGCCTTGACAGCAGCCAAGCATGTGTCGCTGCAAGGTAGAAAGAGACAAATCCTGGAGTGGAATTTTTAGAGAGGTGGCTATTCTCGCGCAATGGAAGTGGAATGGATTAAATTGGAGCGGTGACTCGTGAGGGGATGTAAGACCTGGTATGGATTTCTATTCTTCACAATAAAACAGTATTTGACGGTAGTTTTGAACGTAAACATACACATAACATAACATAAACACAAAACAAGTGAAACCATAACTGATGTTCTGCATAGTCTGAAAAGTGTATGCCTAAACTTTCTTGAATTATTCTTAAAATGTAGATGTGATATATCCAAGGCATTCAAAACCTAACCCTAAAAAGCATATACATTCATATTAATACATCATTTTGAAAGTTTCCATCACATTTTTCTCCCCTATAAAATAATAAAATACAAAATAAAATGAAATAAATAGGTAAAGGAAATAAAGATAGATTTTTTTATCTAAGTCAAAATAGAAGAAAAATAAAAGTGTGAATAGGCAGGTAGACCTATAAAGTGGCTGAAGAAGTATACACATTCTCTTATAGCCTTCAGAATGCCACAGTAATTGTGTCAGTTGATCTGGATATCTGCTGGGCCAAAGGTTAACATGAAACATCATGTCTTAGGAAACCTACTGTGAGTCAATTTGGTGGACACATGACTAGTGGACTACATTAGTTAAAGACAAAAGTCACAAATATAGATGCATAGGAAGATAGATAGGCGGCTATAGCATAATGCTAACTTTGAATGTTTACACACTTTGAATAAAACAGATAATGTGGTGGTTGATTAATTTATTTGTTGGTCGGAGTAGGCCTACCCTAATCGGCTATTAATACTACAGGACACTTTTTAGATCCACGACCAACTCCTTATAGGGACCCTAAAGACGCTGATTATTTAAGTTTTGTAATTCACTATGCATCTCTATTCTGGAATGATTGACAGTACATGGGCCAGTTTGTGGACTGGAAGGAAGGACAACTATATTATAACAGACCAATATGCATTCGACGTCAGAATAGCAGCAAATAAACTGCAAATTTAAATTCCCAAATGGATTGAAATAATTCAAACATTCCAAATATTAAATAAATGAATAAATGCAATCCATAAAAATCATAGAAATAGAGGGGGAAAAAAAGTTCATACACTCATACAAGAGGAAGGGATTTCAATGATTATTTTCTCCAAAAAATGTGCATGGTGATCCAAAAGCAGAATACTTTGTATTCTTCATAAGAAAAAGTGGTTTGACGAGTATTTTTAATTCAATCGAGGCCTGAGCCCGTGATTGGCCTCGTGGTCCACGGAGAGAGAGAGAGGGGGGATGTGACGCTTCTGCCAGTACAAAACACACACATACTGCTGCAACGCATCAACACACACACCCGGTGGAACCAGCGACAGGCAATCAACTCTGCTACCTATTACTATCCAGCATCACTTTGACATCTGGGGAGCAACTCACCATCATTCATTTTGGATTTTTCTTTAAAGGTAAAGTCCCTAGTAGACCTAAGAAAGGCGCATAGTCCCTGATCCGACCCGCCGATCGCTGAGCACTAGTTCTGCTCCACGTATTCGCTAACGCTGCTATGCTAGCTAGCGCCATGTGTGCTCATGTGTCAGCCTGGAGCAGAGCCATTCACACCCTAGGAAGCAGTGCATGTGGGGTTCATTTACGATGTACGTGGCAGTCAATTGTACAGCCCTGCTCCGAATCCTGGGGATAGATATTTCTGTGTTAATACAGGAGGATAGACATTTGAATATTGCGATTATCCTATTATTATTTGATACAGATCCGATCTTCTCTTGATGGCTGGGTAATGCACGGATCTAAATGTGTTTTTTACATCATCTTTTCTCATTGTGTTGAAGTAGCAGGGGTGGCTGAAGATGCTTTTAGCCTAGTGTCTCCTCCTAAGCTGCTCCTCATGTACTTGCTCCTCATGGAGCTTATCTGAATAGAAGTGCCACATGTACCATTAGCCACCGCCACTAGCCTAGCCGTCCTATGTTCGTATCCAACACAAGCATGCCACAAGGAAAACGACCATAATCGATGACTACCAGACAGCTGATCAATGGTACTGAGACCAATAGCCCCTGTCTATAGGATATGGGTCAGCAGACCGGGGAGAGGGAGAGATGCACAGGGCAAGTGCGTCATTTTGATATACGTGTGCTGTGCTGTTATGCTCGTCTTGTTCTTCTTGTCTGCTCCTGTAGCTCGTTGGCCAAGTGTACCTAGATGACGCGAAGGCAAGTCTTAACGTGGTTCTCTTGTACGATCAGACGGAATAGATGAAAGCGATTTATATGGCTCGGGTCCTATTTTCGTCTGATGAACAATAAATGCCCACAAATCGCAATCGCTTCACTGAGATGCCCAGCGAATATATCTGGCAGCTACTGCGCAGGTGCATTCGCCTGGCTGATGCTGATGTTTCCATGGTTATGCCGTCTTAGGGAAAGGTCGTATTTGGCTTTCATCATAGGACTGTTTTGTTCTGCGCTTGGCATTGTGTACTGTATTGCATTCTGTAATTCAATGAGCCAGTTAACTTATCGTCGTTTCGTGTACATCTTTTCCCAGCATGGCCGATTTCCTTATCAGTGGTGGCACAGGCTACGTTCCGGAGGATGGACTCTCGGCCCAGCAGCTCTTCTCCATCGGGGATGGCCTCACCTACAAGTAAGCCTACTCTCATCTCTCATCCTTACTTTTATCAATCTATTGTTCTCTTTTATTTTCTGCTGCTAATGGACAACTCAACAACAACTCAAATTTTTCAAGTTGGTTGTGGTGATGGTGGAAATGTTCCCGTCATGCAACAGTTGGAACACTTTGCTTGTCTGTGTGTACGTGTCCAGGTGTGGTTGTCCGTCTACGTCTAACTGTGTGTACGTGTACGTGTGAGTGTCTTTGTGCGCGCGCGTGCGCAAGCGCTTTGTAACGGCCAACACGTTTTGAATCGCAGATCTGACCAACAGTGTGTTGTCTCGGATGGTCAAACTGCTGATGAGCTGTGCTCTAGAGGAGATGGGTTGACTTACAAGTGAGTAGAACGGCCTTCTAACCAATCTATGACACTCTAATACCAGAGAATGCGCTACCCCCCCCCCCCCCCCCCCCACCCACCACCACCACCACCACCACCTTCCCCCACGAGTGGCGAGCTCCCAACTAGGAATCAAAACACCAAAAATGTTCCCGCTCAACCGCAGCGCATTTAAGACGAGAGACACGACCGCTTCTGTTCTTATTATGAATTGATGAATATAAAGTCGGATGATGAGGACATAGCCGTAATTGTGATCATGATTAGGGAGGATATAATGCTTGTTGTTGTCATCCAGCATTCATCATTAAAACAACGACTATCTTTCATTTGTGCATGAACTGCTGGATCCATCGTTTTGAACACGCTAGTAATCTATTCGATTTCAGCATTCAGCTGTAGTTTACCCTGGCCACACTAATGGCTACTAGTAGCATGCTACTGCTACTATAAGCATGCTACAACTGATAGTGGCTAAAATAAGCATCTAATACTACTAATCGCCACTGGCAGCATGTCCCTACTAATGTTTAGTGTAACTGTAAATCAAACTAATGGCTACCATCTAGGGATGCCCTCGAATATTCGGCCACCGAAAATGCCCCAAAACATAATGATCGGTTTCGGCCGAAGGAGTAAAAAGGCAGAAAATATACAGCTTTTTATTTTTGATTTAAAAAATAAATAAATAATAATTGTTTTACTCATTTATTTAAAGGTACATTGTTCTTAAATTCTTGCTATAAGGTCTGCTGGAATGTTAGAAAACGTTCGGTACTAAATAAATATTTTGTATCCATTTTGTAATTGATTTTTTTTATTGAAAAGGAAGACAAAAAAGTTTATAAAGGACATTTAATTGTTTGATTTATGCAATGGTGAAAAATTAAGGCAAAATGAATGAAAAAACGTAAAAGCCACATTCGGTATTCGGTTTCGGCTTTCGGCCAACTGTTTCAGTGTATTCGGTTTCGGTTTCGGCCAAGAATTTTCATTTCGGTGCATCCCTACTACTATCTACTAGTAGCAGGCTACTACTAGGATGTCCATACTGATAATAATCACTTCTCATGGTAGATAATCATCCGGAACATATTTTTGGGCGAAGGCCAATAAGAAGCATGAGTAGGTATTTTTAGTGGTTTCTTTAATTTCCTCATGTCATGGGGCAACGGGTTGGACTTGGTCTGGATTCCTCAGACGCATCTCTGGTCTCCTGTTAGACGTGTCCTTTAGCTGGCAGTGTGCCCGCAGAACCTGAGCCTTTAATGCCCTACACATAGTGGCTGGATTACCATTATCGACGTTTATTTAAGGTGCCCCAAGCTGCTCGCTGGTTTAGCGTGGATCAGTTATTTATTATAAAACAAACATTTGTCAGTCTTTCCTGAATCAGGTAGTTTTGATCAGAGTAACTGTAGATGTTGGACCAAAGACACCCGGCCCTACAGCTTCAGTGGAACGTCTCCCAATATGCTCTTATTTTGTGTAGATTTAAAACGGACCACTTGAAACCCAATCAGTCTTGTAGTGGGACATTTTGTACGACTGCGCTGTTGATTGAGTTTAGAAGGCGCTGGAACAATCGAGCCCATTGATGAGCTGCAGGTCGCTGCTCTTTAAGTGGATTTGCGTGCGTTTGATTGGAGGAGCGTCCTGGTGGCTGTGGCCCTTTTTAATAAGGAGCATTGCGTTGTGAGGATGTGTGCCTCACGTGACTGGGTCGGTAGGGCGATCATGTGAGCCAACCACAGGAGGGTGGAGGAGTGGTTGTACCATCGGACACATTTTAGGATTAAATCATTCGGTGAATGTAATTACTGTAATTCCATAATGACACGTCAGACAAAACGAGGCGAGTCCTGTTGGGTGTAAACAAGTCATGCTAAATGATGAGCAGAAGACAAATATCTGATCCTAAATTAGCTCGTGGAGGTCTGCCTGCTTATTAGCACACTCACTCCGGCAACCAGGCCGTAATGTCTGCAAGGGGGGGCAGGTAAACAATGCTGCCTGATTGTGGTCTGTTTAGGGCAGCTTGTGGCACCTACCTGGGCTTAACACATTTGTATGAATGTTGCATTAACTTGTATGTTCATGTAAACAGTCATTCATATTCATTTGTTTGTGCCTGACATGGTTTGACTACTTCATGCAGTCTTCTTCATGAATGCTAGTCTGTTTACATGAACATACAAGTTAATATATCAAGTTAGACTAAATGAACTTTTTCGAGTCATAAATGTTACATTTAAATGAACTGGCAAACAGCATAAAAAAAAAAATTAATAATGCACTCTAAACCCGACACTCAGATTTTATTTTTAAACATCCTCCCGCTCATAATGACATGGCTGTTTATGTTTCTAGCTGATACACTTTGTGAGTTTGGTGTGCAGACTTGAGGTGTGTGTGTGTGTGTGTGTGTGTGTGTGTGTGTGTGTGTGTGTGTGTGTGTGTGTGTGTGTGTGTGTGTGTGTGTGTGTGTGTGTGTGTGTGTGTGTGTGTGTGTGTGTGTGTGTGTGTGTGTGTGTGAGACTTGAGCAAACAGGCCTGGTCCATAGCCCAGCCCAGCTGTGGTCTGTGGCTTGGCCGTGAATGGGGACAGATGTGTTCTCGTCTTCCTGCCCAGCCCTGTATGGCTGTTCTGTGGGCCGTCTGGACGATGTAGTGTAGGAAACACACACGCGTAGAAACACGCCCCGAAGCGTGCACGGGTGTGTGCACACACGCATTCAACCAAAGCACTCGCACTAACTAAACATCTCTCCGTTGCCAGTGGCAAAACCAGTCCTTAGACAGGAGTCGGCAAAGGTTTCAAATCCAACCCATGTACTAGACTAGCCACTAGAAACACTAAGCCTGCCCCCGACCTAAAGACTTGACCCTCTTAATCGCCATGTCAAGCTGAGAGTCGACTAGTCACACTTTTGATGTAATTTAAGTGCTGAGAGATAATGCAATACATAACCATAATAAACCATAAATATCCCAAATATAGTGAGTTATAATCTAACTGTAAAATAGTGCAGCGACGGGTAGTTGGTACGCTGGAAGTACTCTTGAATACATGTTTTGGAGACTTTCGTGTGTGAGCTAGGATCCACGTTCAACAACTAAAAGTACTTTTTCGGATAGAGTTGGTACCCACAGCCGTCGCAATACAAATGCTCGCGTCATGTTACCACAAGCAACCTATGTTCACTTCCCACAGTAGGCTTGTAGTGCCGGATGCTATCGAGATGAATGATTAGTACATAACAGATGGTGATAATTGTAGCCCTCTGATTGTAATTCGCCTCTGTGGATTCGATAAGAGGACTGAGTGAGTAACGTGAATTTTCTGTTGTCTTCACCAAGTCCTGCTCATGTACAATGACCATGGTGAATATCTAAGAAGAAACAGATTTTTGCGCATGCTAGAGCCATCCAAAATCGACAATGGTGCGAATAAAAGTAATATCACTTTTTCACGAAACCGATATATTCCGTACAGTCCCATTCAGCTCCTGGATTTGTTATTTTATTGAGGTGGTAAGAAATCACAACTGAAAATCGTGTTTAATGTAAATTACCTCTAACTTGCGGAGCTGCTTCTACTATTGCAAAAACGCGGCTTGCAATGTACGCAAGCTTGACTTTCATCCTCTTCTGAATGCGAAACACTTCCACTCCACAGAATGTGATACGGTTTGTTTCTGTTTCAATTGTCATTTTTTTATCTGTCCTTCCTTGAACATCTCTTCCCTCACACTGTCTGACTGTAATTCACTGGTGTCTCACTCCCTGTCTTGGTCTACTTCCCCTGGTTCTCTGCTTCTCTGCATCACGGGGTGTAGCACTGCGTTGCCAATTGTTAAGAACGTAGGAGCGCTTGTTTCGATGCAGCTGATGTCCTTAATGAAACTGCAGCAGAACCATTATTATTTAGAAATCAGATTGCAGTTATCGAGATCCCGTTTTTAAGATGATTCATCGTGCCGCCCTACCGCTCTTGCGGTCGTGCTGTCTACGAAGACTGAGTTGTCAAAGGGGTCATGCACTTATATGTTAGAGTCAGTTTACATGCGATTTTTATCAGGAGCATGGTTTTCCCAAAGATCTCAGAAGAGCAAAGCCATTGTGAGCTGTGTCTATTTATATCATTTAGCGTTATCAATTATTTACGTTTGGATGTAGGTTGGGAACAGAGCTTCCATTTCTTGGTTCATGGTCGCAGTGTTCAGAAATGTGTTGACGTTTCTGCGTATTTCCTTTTTCTTTTGTGTCTTTTCTTTTGTGTGCCAAGAACTTTGATTCAACTATTCAGAAACAGGAAATGCCATAAAAGACTTTAATCTGATAACCTTTTTTTCAAGTCCACCGTTTAGTCGAATGCTTGTACATTTCAACTTCAGTTAAGATGAACTTTAAGGTTAATCCGTAGAAAATTGTGCGTTGACTGAGGACACTGTTGACGTTTTCAAGCAGGTTTGGCTTGCTGATCGCACTGTGAATGTCATCTGAGTCGCGCTAAACCGTCACTACTCTGCTTTTTTGTTTCAGTGACTTCCTCATTCTCCCCGGCTTCATTGACTTCACCTCAGACGAAGTGGTGAGTGTGTGGCGATCCAAACTGACCGTTTCCCAACGCCCACCGTACGGTGCACAAGGCCGTCGCAGGATGGCCATCGCAGGATGGCCATAACAATGAAACGCATGTTGTATATAAATTGCTGTCAGGCATTTCCACAACGGTGGACGATTTTAGTATGCAGCTGTAGTCGTAGTAGTAACTGTAGTAACCCTAACCCTCCAGGTTACTTCAACGAAATCCAACCCCTACCACCACAAACGCTGTCCTTAGAGGCCAACAGGCAACACCAAGAACTACCAGATCGGTCCATAGAGATACAAAAGCTCTCTGTACTCCCGGACCTTAACGTAATTTCACAACTCCAAAAATAAATGTTCTTACATTTTTCTGGTCTTCCGATAAGTCAGCCGCATTATTTCCTTTTTTTCGCTTTGTTTTTCTCTCTTTTGCGTCACTGCCTTGTCTGCTAACCCTTGTGCTTACATTAGTGGTCGGGTTGTTGCTCCTTCTCTGCCCGAGCACAGCCAAGAAGTCTGGCGAGTCATTCTCTGTTTTTACTCCCTTTCATAAAAAAAGGAGTAAAACAAAAAGGCCTGTAGACGTTTTCTCACTGTATTTTTTTTTTTTTTGCAAATGTTATTTTTATCCAGACCACTCCTCTGTGGTTAGGCAGATGTTGGGCCTTCTGGAAGCGTGAAGGTTTACTGTAAGTCCTGAAGCAGTGGTGTTAGGTCTGCATGAAACGTTGGATGGGGGGGGGGGGTGAGACGGAGCTGGGAGATGGGAGTTGTTTAACTTTGGAGGCCCATGATACAACTCAACATCCCTGGGAAGAATGTTGCACGGCAGTGCGTTTATCCTCACAAGATGGAGAACTAGTGTTGGGAATGTATCCCACCCTCTCGCCCTTGGACTGTACTGTCCCTGGGGAACGCTGCACCTGTACAGCCACTTGTACAATCTTGTTATGTCGGCGTGAGAGAACAAATTAAAAACGTCCCCTCGTATGAAGAACTCCTTCGACAGGGTCCCATGAGAAAGGAATGCTTTAATTTTCGTTTTCTCCCATCGCTTACCCGGCTGCTTGTTATGGGAATACAACTCCTCTGTGCGCGCCCCCACAGGGGCACCTTGTGGGGGGGGAGGGGGGGGGGGGGGGGGGGGGGCTGGCTGTGCCGGCTGGGAGGATGTTGTGCATTTCTTTTCATCGGAAGACGCGTTGTGGCCGGTGTTGTATCCAAGCAACCAAGCCCCCTACTGGCCGAGACTGGTTTTACATTAGAACCATGCTTTCCCTGGTTGTTTACGCGTAAGCCTTCATGGTGTTCATTGTGGCTCCTCTTCCTCTCCAGGACCTCACGTCGGCCCTGACCAAGAAGATCACGCTGAAGACCCCCCTCATCTCCTCTCCGATGGACACCGTCACAGAGTCGGCCATGGCCATCGCGATGGCGGTACGTCTCACTGCGCAGACCGTGCGCTGAGTCCACTCCGGCAATGTCGTTTGAATTATTCAGCGGTTCAGTTGTTCAGCAGAGAGTTTTGAGTGGATCTCCAGGAAATGTATAATCATGAACCTGTTGACCTTGCATATTTAGTCTCAATTATGCGGTCTATCTTAACAAATATTTGCTAATCATGGGTTTACAAAAGGCAGGTATTTGCCATGCCTTTCTTTCCACGTCGTTAAACATTGAATACTGGCTTTCTCTGATTGCTCGTCAGTCAAAGCAACCGAATGCACTTTGGTCTGCAAACTTGGGATGGGCATTTCACCCCGTTCATGACATTCCATGGAGTAAATAGACCCTAAAAAAGGTTTATTGTCGATAAGTTGGCTAGTTTAATTTCGCCCGTATTGTTCCAAGTCTCCTGCATGGTTCTAAAGCGGTTCTCCTCTCCTAGCTGATGGGAGGGATCGGTATCGTCCACCACAACTGCACACCTGAGTTCCAGGCCAACGAGGTCCGGAAGGCCAAGGTAAGGCCGCCTGTGCTCAACGCGATCTGGAAGCGCTACGTATCTTATGGAGACCGTCTTTCAAGCCGCAGCTTATATCCTGAGTTTATCGGGATCGCTGCAGCTGAATTTCCAGAGCAGCTTCGAGGTCGATTTTGCAACGACTTCACTGAAAAAATTATCTGCAGTTTTCAGGGATTTGCGCTGAGTGATGAAACATGAAGTTCCTAATGCCGTCACGATGTACAGCCCATGCGCTCATTTAAATTCGAGGATGGTGCTTCTAAAGGAATTGCTTGCAAAATAAAGGATGCCTTAAATCTGTCTGAAGGTTCAAGGTTTTACTAAAGCCTCAATTGGCATTATCTCCAATGACTCACACGCTTACTCAGCCATCAGATGACCGGTTACGTAGCCATGTCACGGCCCAAGGAATAATGCTGCTTTTTGACCGGTTTCTGAACGGTTTCACGCCAGCATTGGGGGTAAATGTAGGGATCTTTCTAAGTTGCGATCGGATCGTATATTGGCAGTTGAAGGGAGGATGGACAATGAGTTATTCCTACGCCGATATTAAGGTGATTTTAACTAATTTACTAACTTACTCTTATTACAATTATTTTGGATTTTTTAAATATTAAAAATAAAATGTTCAATCTTTTATAAATGTATTTCTCCGAAACTTTAATTGTATTGCTTGCAGTGTACTTTACTCCCTCCCCACCTCCTTGGAACGCCTCCTATTGTATATTGGCCTTCTAGAATAACCATGAACGGGCTCAATGAACATAGAGACCACCGCCAAACCCTAGTGCAGGCAAGTATTGGTTGTGTGCAAAGATAAGCCTAATAAGATGCAGCTTACACTATGGAGTGGCTTATTTATGCTTTAGGCTGAAATACCAAGGGACAGACTTAAAGTGCTTCACATAGAAACGGCGTCATAAAATAATCAAGTAAAATAGTTGAGTAAAAAAACATTTGAAAACTTTTATTTGAAAGAATACAACCCCATTTTAACGCTCCTGCGGCTTATAGAAAATGTAGCTTTTTCTAAAAAAGACGGTACTTTGTCTGTTGTTGACGTCCCTGGTGCGAGCGCGTCGCTCCAGGCAGGGCCGCCCAGGGCGGTCACTCCCTGTGCAGGTATTCATAGAGCAGGTCAGAGCGGCGGCCTGTGTGGGTGAAGATCGATATCTGACGAAACGTCACAAAGTGGATTTAAGCGTTTTGAAGAGACTACAGGGCGGATCAAACCTCACCCTGTCACTGCCAAGGGTGGACTAGACTAGTCCTCTCATGGATCGTGATCTAGCGGGGGACCGGATGAATCGGGGAGTTCCTGCTTTGGTTTGACCGCCCCTCCCGTTCAGTCCGGTTCCCGGCAGACCACCACTACGACACACCGTCGTTGCTCTTATTGGTTGTAGCTCGTTCCAATTGTGTCCAGAGGCCATTTGGGGCTGAGCCCGTTGATAACAGCCCTTTGAAATCTAAAAACAAACTGAGGGTCTGGCAATGGAATGCTAGTGATCGCCTCCTAGGCCCATTTGTTTGTCGTTATTTAATGTTCTTCTTGTTGCGATTTTTTCTTGAAGAAAGCAGTCCAGTCCTTGGTCGCTTTTAACTCACTTTATTTGTTAAAGTAGGCTTATTTCGGTATGGTAACTATGAAGCATAAGGGAGGGAATGTATCTAACGCGTATTGGAATAATATCGGGCACTACTTCGAGCTCCGGGCACAGGCCCAGGACTCTCGGCCGGGCTCCTATTGATTCTGGCCTCTCCATCTGAATTCCGCGCTCTCATCGTCAAGTGGGCGTGGCCTGTGTGAAGTGGGAGTGTGCCCGGTGTGACGTAATGGCTCCGCCATCCTCGCCTGTCTAAAGGTGCTGCCATCTGTGGCTGGAGTAGTTATTGCAGCTTGTGTGTTCGATCCTGCCTCCTAGTGGCTTTGTGAGGGTAATGCAGCTTGTGTGTTCGATCCTGCTTCCTAGTGGCTATGTGAGGGTAATGCAGCATGTGTGTTCGATCCTGTTTCCTAGTGGCTATGTGAGGGTAATGCAGCTTGTGTGTTCGATCCTGCTTCCTAGTGGCTATGTGGGGGCAGCTTATGTGCTTAAAATACGTAACATTCTGTTTTCCGATATGTGCAGAGAACAGAAAATGCTGAAACTCTGAGTGACCGGCAGCTCATTCTCCCTCCAGTGATCGTTTGCGGATAGAAACGCTAAATCAAGATTCACCTTTGTTGTCGTTAATAAGTTTTGCGTTTAGGATTATTCTAGATGCTTCCATGCTGGACCACTCCTAGCGCTCTTGGCTCCTCCCGTAACGCCTTCGTCCTCGTGTCTCGCAGCGCTTCGAGCAGGGCTTCATCACAGACCCCCTGGTCATGAGCCCCAAGAACACGGTGGGCGACGTCTTCGAGGCCAAGGTGCGCCACGGCTTCTCGGGGATCCCCGTCACGGAGACGGGCAAGATGGGCGGCAAGCTGGTGGGCATCGTCACCTCGAGAGACATCGACTTCCTCACGGAGAAGGATCACAGCAGACCCCTGGGGGAGGTGTGTGTTTGTGTGTGTGTGTCCTAATTTAGGGTGTTGTGCGTTTGTTATCTTTTTGTGCCTTGTGTATGGTGTCAATTTCCTTGTTTAGGGCTTGTGTCTGTGGGTGTGCTTACATCGTCTTTTATTTCCGCTGTGTGTGTGTGTGTGTGTGTGTGTGTGTGTGCTGTCAATGACCTCGTTTTGTCCTTGAGGGTCTTTCAGTGGTCTAGCCTCGCAGATCAGTCTTGTTGACGGGGGTATTGTGTCTGAACATGCGTTGGTTGTTCTCAACATCCATGAAAGTTTGCGACCCCGTCTTCCTGCATTTTGACGTGCATCTCCATGACGACAGGCCATGACCAAGAGGGAGGAGCTGGTGGTGGCGCCCGCAGCGGTCACACTGAAGGAGGCCAACGACATTCTGCAGCGCAGCAAAAAGGGTGAGACGTCGGTTACACTCTTCAAAGGATAACCACCGACCCTGCCCTTTAAAAACAAAAAAAAAGAACAGAAAAAAAAAGAAGCTTCCATAAACACGTTTTACAGGAGTTCCAGTAGCTGGAGGACAGGTGTGTGGCCTCATTAAAGGAGCGGCTGTTTAAGTGCTGGCTCCACACCTGTCCTCTCCATCCGCTGGGGGCAGCAGGTGATCTGCAGGTAACCTAACGGGGAGCCTCCGAGTGCAAACCAATCTCAGAGGGGTGCCAGGGTGTGGATCTCCTCGATCAGTTGAATCCTTTAAAACATCCGTTTTGTATCTAAAAGGGTTTCCGTCACACGTTAAAGGTCCCATACTATACCGCCATGTGTGAGTGAGACGAGGCGTTTATAAAATCTGCCTCTTCTGACATCACAAGTGGGCGCGTCCACCAAGATGTGTGATGGATAGATTGAGCAACGTTTGCTACAGTCCACCGAGTGGGCTGGTAGACTGATCTATCCAGCACACATCTAGGTGGACACGCCCACTTGTGATGTCAGAAGAGGCTGATTATACAAACGGCTTGTTACGGCTAATCCCACTCACACCTGGGGGTATGATATGTCGCCTTTTTTAAAAACATCCATTTTGTATCAAAAATAGTTTACGGCACATGTTGACAAAAACATGTCTTTGCACGCCCCCCCCCGCCCCCCCAGGCAAGCTGCCCATCGTGAACGACAGCGACGAGCTGGTTGCCATCATCGCGCGGACGGACCTGAAGAAGAACCGGGACTACCCGCTGGCCTCCAAGGACTCCCGCAAGCAGCTGCTCTGTGGAGCCGCCATCGGGACCCGGGAGGACGACAAGTACCGCCTCGACCTGCTGGTGCAGGCCGGGGTCGACATGGTGGTGCTGGTGGGTGGAGCTGTGCTCGCTGCCCCCTCCTGGTGGGATAGGGCAGTGCTGGATGGTGGAGGATGGGTGGAGGCTTGTTGTGTTCCCTGTCCCCTCCTGGGGGATGGGATGGTGTGAAACGGGGGGGGGGGATTCGTCCTGGCGTTTTTAATTCCGCGGATGTGATCATCTAAAGTGTGTGTGATTTAATTAACGACATTATTCTGGGAAAGGGGCGTGCGTTTGGGTGTTCCGCTTATTAATCTCGATCAAAGATAAAGCCTAGGTCTTCCTCCATGGCCTCAGTTTGAAGCGGATTGGTAACGAGTCGGTGAGGGTTTTGTAGAGGATGCAGGACGCTGGTATTAAATGCTGTGGAGCAGAGCAAAGAAGAACCCCCTCCTACACTTTTATCAACTCATTATTTCGTTTGCAGGACTCCTCGCAGGGCAACTCGGTGTACCAGATCAACATGATCCACTACATCAAACAGAAGTACCCCGACCTGCAGGTGGTGGGAGGCAACGGTACGGCCCCCCTTCCCGCTCGCTGATATCGGTCCCCCCCCCCCCCCCCCGTTGATCTGTGCCCTGTTGGCTGATGTCCGGTGTTGTGGTTCCCCTGCAGTGGTGACGGCAGCGCAGGCCAAGAACCTGATCGACGCGGGCGTGGACGCCCTCCGGGTGGGCATGGGCTGTGGCTCCATCTGCATCACACAAGAAGGTACCCCCCCCCCCCCCCCCCCCGCCCTCCTCCACCACCCAAAATAGAATAATACTATCAAAAACATGCTCCTTGTTTAAAGGTTTTTTTTAATGATAAAATAAGATAAAACTTAAATAATCCTCCGGGGAAGCAATTCGGGTGTTTCAGCAGCAAGAAGTGAGACTGTCAAGAAACTGTAGAAATAAATGCCGAAATAGTGGCAAGTATTTCTGTTAAATCAAAATAAAAGTTTTGAATATCTATTTATTTGGCGACCCAATTAAAATCTCCCGCGATCATCTTGTGGGTCGTGACCCAGTGTTCTAGAGGAGTGCTGGTCTGAGCAGCCTCACCTGGCCCGCGGCAGGCTGACTGGGCGGGGCTGCACACCTGGTGTGTGTTGTGTAGTCGGTGGGTACGGGTTAAACCAGCCATCACTGTACACACCCGGGGAGATCCCCGGCCTGGCAGCATGGGGCACTTCCTGCTCTGCTACACACACGCGCACGCACGCACGCACACACACACACACCCCCCTTTTCATGTCTGTATCTAGAGATATCATTTTACATGAAGAGTACTCTTGGAGCGCCGCGCCTCCTCGTGTGTCTCCATGGTGACTGATGCTGCCCCCCCCCCCCCCAGTGATGGCGTGCGGCCGGCCCCAGGGCACCTCGGTGTACAAGGTGGCGGAGTACGCGCGGCGCTTCGGCGTGCCGGTGATCGCCGACGGCGGGATCCAGACGGTCGGACACGTGGTGAAGGCGCTGTCCCTGGGGGCGTCGACCGGTGAGAGGAGGGGGGAGGGGCCGAGGGGGGAGGGGCCGAGGAGGAGGGGGGAGGGGCTGAGGAGGAGGGGGAGGGGCTGTGGGGGAGGGGCCCAAGAGGAGGGGAAGTTTTGTTTTTTAGGATTTTTTTCTCATTTTGATTTTAAAAAAACCTAAATTTTCTTATTTCAAAAATAAAGGTGACGTATCATACCACCAGGTGTGAGTGTGGTCAGCCGTTACACGCCGTTCTTCTGACATCACAAGTGGGCGTGTCCACCTAGACGCATAGATGAGCAACGCTAGAGAAGAGGCCAATGGTCAAAACGTCTAGAAACGGCTAATCACCCTCACGCCTGGTGGTGTAATACGGCTCTTTTTATCAAAAGTTGTTATTCCGATTTGAATGATGTTCAGTTTAGAAACTGTAATATAGGAATTCGATTTCATAAATTCAGATTTTTTCAAATTTCGATTTTCTCATTTTGATTTCAAAAACATAAACCTTCTAATTTAGTAATTTAAACCCATAGAGCCCGTTGCTATGCGCTGCCTCCTGTAACCATGTGCCCCCCTCCCCACCAGTGATGATGGGCTCCCTGCTGGCCGCCACCTCCGAGGCGCCGGGGGAGTACTTCTTCTCGGACGGCGTGCGGCTGAAGAAGTACCGCGGGATGGGATCGCTGGACGCCATGGAGAAGAGCACCAGCAGCCAGAAGAGATACTTCAGGTACTGTGTGTGTGTGTGTGTGTGTGTGTGTGTGTGTGTGTGTGTGTGTGTGTGTCCTAATTTAGGGTGTTGTGCGTATGTTATCGTGTGTGTGTGTGTGTGTGTGTGTGTGTGTGTGTGTGTGTGTGTGTGTGTGTGTGTGTGTGTGTGTGTGTGTGTGTGTGTGTGTGTGTGTGTGTGTGTGTGTGTGTGTGTGTGGCCCCCCCCCTCATCGGTGGTTCTCCCCGTGTGTCCCCCAGTGAGGGCGATAAGGTGAAGGTCGCCCAGGGCGTGTCGGGCTCCGTTCAGGACAAGGGCTCCATCCACAAGTTCGTCCCCTACCTGATCGCCGGCATCCAGCACGGCTGCCAGGACATCGGCGCCAAGAGCCTGTCTGTGCTCAGGTGAGGGGCGTGTCTGAGCTCACAACGACACAAACGCATGGAGGTCAACGCACCTGCTGCTAAGACGATCTGAATTAAAGCCGTGAAGTTATTCTTTCTGTCTTTTTAGTTGTGTGTCTTGAGTGGGTTGTCATTCGTGGTGTTGTGTGTTTATAGTTGTGTCTTGAGTGTGTTGTCATTCGTGGTGTTGTGTGTTTTTAGTTGTGTGTCTTGTGTGCGTTGTCATTCGAGGTGTTTGTTTATAGTTGTGTGTCTTGAGTGTGGTGTTGTGTGTCTTGTGTGCGTTGTCATTCGTGGTATTGTGTGTTTATAGTTGTGTGTCATGTGTGCGTTGTCATTCATGGTGTTGTGTGTTAATAGTTGTGTGTATTGTGTGCGTCATTCGTGGTGTTGTGTCTCTGTGAACCTGTGGTCCCTCCCTCCCCAGGTCCATGATGTACTCCGGGGAGCTGAAGTTTGAGAAGAGGACGATGTCGGCACAGGTGGAGGGTGGAGTCCACGGGATGCACTCGTGAGTCGTGGACACACACACACACACACCCAAACACACACACTTGTATGGATGGCCAAAAGGGTCAAATTAAGCCTCATTTTAGTCGTGCAGTGATATAAATCAATTGTTCCACCTCTCATACATGGGTTTGTTTTGCGTTTAATTCATATAAGATCACTCAGGGGTTGACACTAATGGCCGCCCGCTTACCCGGGGCAGCTAGAAATAATATTTGGGCAAGTTGAGATGATTTCTGATTGCCCGAAAGGTCAAGTGCATTTTTTAGGGTTGGTTCATGTAAAGGCTTTTTATTTAAGAGTTTCTAAAAACTGCAGAGCGACCATTTTCTTCCGCAAAATCACACAAAATAGATATGTTTGCAATTGATCAGCGCGCTGTCTTGTCTTCTCTCGGACAGCGAGTTAACAGACTCACAGTGCTACATAGCCCCGCCTCCTGTCACTCACCCGCAGTGCGGCCTCTGGCAGTGATTCGGCACTAGCCTGTGTTGGCTAAAGTATAGCCAACACAGACTAGCATCTCGAGTGCAGCGCCGCCGCGAACGGTTGAGGTAGAGAAGCTACACGGAGTAGTGATGGAGGAGTGTGGTTTGGAAGTACTTCAGATAAAAGCAAATCACCAAGTCATGATTACCGAATCATTTAAAGTCATATGCAAATGCAAGAATACGCTTTTGGGATTCATAACTCTGCCCATGCACAGCAATAGCGATGTTTTTCAAGAAATTGGACCTGCACAAACTACATATTACATGAAAGCTCAGCCTCCACTGATTCCGACAATCGAAACCATATCATTCTGGGACTAAAACTCGCAAATAACAATTTAAGAAGAATCTTCCCCTTTTCTTTTAACAACTAAAAATGAAATTTTACCCTTGATTTTTGTCCACAAAGTTTAATCTGATCTCAAGAAACCACCATAAACAGATAATCCAGCAGCTAAACATGGTGTACAATAAATTACTAAGAGAAGGTTTCTTAGGAAAAAGATAAATTGCCATCAATCAGAACAGTTGTTCTTCAGCGCAATCTAGTGGCCGTATGTGCATTTGCGAATGTTTGGCTTGGTGTCATTCGATTATATTTGCCCTGAACTTTAAATAGAGGTGAAAAGTGTCAATATGGTAAGATATCTACCTGTTTGTGTCTCATAGTACGACAGTGATACCAACTGATAATGAACAACTGATAATTATTTCAGGTGGAAATGTGATCTTCCACTTATGCCGTAAAGTAGTATCCACATTGAATATTTCCCTTGCACAACAATCTTTCTATTGGAACCAAGATTTAATATAGCCCTAGCAGTTTTGGAGATATACTCTATTTACTTTGGTTACGTTCTTTTCTGAAAAAAACTTTCCCTCTGGTATTGAAAATGGTATAGAATATCAATATTTTACGTCGATTTATATCAACGCATTTCTAAGATGAGTCATAGTTTTCACCCTTTTGGCCATACGCAGAAACGGACATAAAAGAGGCTGGATTTATGCTATGCTTACATTGCAGAGTTGTTTTATTGCAAGGAAATATCTGCCTGAGAGATTAGTCTCAGCTGCTGTTAACACAGCTCTCCAGTGACCTCTAGTGGTCGTAGTGGGTCACTGCTCAGTTCCCATTGTTCGGGCTGGAGGATTAAATCACTGGCTTTAGTTTTACTTGGCTACTCATCAGATTAAAGTAGCAAATGTAAGACCTCATTTTGCACCATGGTAATTTGTGAAGAGCATTGGAAATTAAATGGACTAAATGATTCATTGGTTAAAAACTTATCAAAAATATAGAATAAAGCACTTTCAACAAGATGTCATGAGATGCAGCCCTAATCTGTGTTTTTTTTTTTCTCACATCTTTTAAGTTAGTTGTCTTGAGTCCGATACGGCTATTAATGACTTTCAGCAAAAGTGGGTATTCGGTTGATTCAGTCTTAAAGTCGGTTACATGAAGCGTTGGTCCGGGGCCTTGAGACTCCTGACTCCGCACTCGGGATGACATCATCCCAAAAGCGCCAGTCATAATGTTTTCCCCCTCTCTCCTGCCCGTCTGTCCCACAGTTACGAGAAGAGGCTGTACTGATGGACTTGCCCGGACCAACCCATTCCCGCAGTGACCAAATGTAACCCCCACCCCCCCCCACCAAAACCTCCTCACAGAAACACCCCCGCACCAACCAACACACTTGGCTTGGCTCGCCCGCACTTCTTGTTGTCATATGAGCTCTCTCTCTCTCTCGTTCTCTGATGCTACAAGCCAATAAGTCGTGGAGGAGGGAGGGAGGGGGGAGAAGAGCTTGGTGATGGGGGAGTCGTAGGGAGGGGAGACAGTATAGAATTGTGTGACACCCGTTGCTTAGACCACCACCTAAAGATTTGGTGTGTGTGTGTGTGTGTGTGTGTGTGTGTGTGTGTGTGTGTGTGTGTGTGTGTGTGTGTGTGTGTGTGTGTGTGTGTGTGTGTGTGTGTGTGTGTGTGTGTGTGTGTGTGTGTGTGTGTGTGTGTCAACGCTCTGTGTGTTAGGGTTGGAAGTTATGAAAGTGATTCCTCCTGTTTTTGGATTCTGGCATGCGCTCAAGAAATTTAATAAATCCCTAAATTTAATGAATCAACAAGAAACATGTGTTCTCCATTATCTGGCCCCTTGTAACCAAATGTTTTTATGTTGATTATAGAAGTGACCAAATACAGTGCGCTATAGCTGTGAGTTCAGGGAGGCGTCAACACGATGTACGTGTTAAATAGTACACACAAGTCAATCATTGATGACCGATGAAGACCCATGCCTTTCCCGGGTCTAAAAAGGCCCCGAATTTCTCTTAGTTTAACGTTAAGGTGTATCGATTAAAACTGGTGAAGGGTGGGGGGGCTGGGGCTACGATATAGCATGACTGGGGGTTTATCGTCTTTTTATTTTTATATGCATGCTTGGTTCCTGGGGATTGGTGTGGACGGATTCTGCTTGTTTTCTTAGGTGTCGTTTCGCTCTTTGTTTTTCTAATGACTCTCGTACTGCCAAGTGACCCACGCCACAACCCCCCCACGCCGCCACGCCGCCATGCCACCACGCCCCCCCCCCCCCCCCCCCCCCCGTCGCCTCCGACAGACACACACCGCTTATTTTTGTAAATCCGAAACAAACCAAAACTGGCTCCACACAGGTCAGCTGCTACCACTACACCCTGCCCCCCCCCTCCACACACACACACCCCACCTACCACCCCTTCACACACCCTTACCCCCCCCCCCCCCAAGCACCTCACCTGTCCTCCTCTTCCTCAAGGTCTGCCGCAGGAAGTTGTCCCGATGGTCACAGATTTCATTTCTCCTTAATATTATTATTATATAAACCAGAGATATGCCTTGAAGCTGGGACAAATGAGGGTGTTGCTCTGAAAGTCTTCTGCGTGTTGAAATAAAGCCCCCCCCCGCCCCCCCCACACACGCACACGGCCTGTCTTCCCTCTATCACCCACAGCCCCCGCTGGGTATAATCAGTCGACCCAGTCGGCTTCTCTCTCCACGGTGGACTGGCTGTTACTTTAGTTTCCTTATTTGTTTGTTCCTTTGTTTGTTTTGTGTTCATGTCCCCTGAACGGTTCGATGGAGTTCTTGCAGTTGACCCGATTGGTAAAGAGAAATGTACATGATGTATGGATATATATGTATATGTTTATGTATACATATTCCTATATTTTGTTGGTAAAGATTTCCACATCCACGTGAAGATTTTTGAGGTTGACGATTTATTGTGCATTTCTGCATTTTTTTTTTTGTTTGTCCATCCAAAGCAAAAATCCCGTCACTGGATTTTGGAAGTGCTGGTGTTTGATAGAGCTGCTTCTGACTAGAGACATTTTATTTTAGCTTCACACTTGCAACTGTAGTTAACCAGTAAATGCTAGAAACACCTCTTCCCAATTCACTAACAATTGCTGTTTTAGATGGACAGAAAATACTCCAGTGTAGTATTTGAGATGCGTGCGGGACCTTGTTTACAATAGGATATTCAACTGCGTGTTATCTTGAAGCAAAATAAATAAAGGTCAATCTGTGTTTGAACTTGTGGTCGAACTTCTTTGTATAATTACAACAGTTAAATTATTAATTACACGAGTTGAGTATGGCAGTATAGATGGTGACCCCTCAAGAATAGAATCGGATGATTGTATATAAAAAGCTTTATTAAAAGCATGTGTTGACAAAGGCAATGTTATGACAAACCATACATCGACAAGCTGCACAAGTTGCTTTCTGAGGACTCACAGTACAGCTATCGGCAGAGGAACACTGGCTGCGTTCTACCACTAGAGGGTACTGCTACACCACTGTTATAAGACACATATGCTCGTCTAGATAGATATAGTGAATAGTTTCTTTATCTGACATAAATTAAATGTTTCTCTTGATATAAATGAATGAATATCGGTTAATCTTTTGGATAGTGTAAGGATAAATATGTTATATCAGTAGTCTCCTTCAATAAGTGCTTTAATCCACATGAAAAACATTTGTACAAATTATTTAAAAGTTCTTCGTCCCCTCAGTAAAATGTTTCTCTTCAGCGTATTCACATTCGCTATCAAACATGAAAAAGTCGCTTACAAATGACCGTTTGGCGTTCGACGTTGGTGGCACTTGAACCCTCATTTGAACACATTTTCATCCTTTAAGAGCTTATCGACTTATCTTTACATTTCCAGTCTTGGCCATATAAAACCTGGTGTTAGCAGAACGTGTATGTACACAATCCAATAGGCTCTATACTATTTTGCAGCTATCTTATCCCTCCACTCAGAGATTAATACAGCAGCATATATATATATATATATATATATATATATATATATATATATATATATATATATATATATATATATATGTGTTTTCTGTCTCCTTCTTACGGGATAATTCTTCCTTATAAATCGATCGTCTCGCTGCAGACGCTCGACGCGTCCATCTGTCTGCAGACGCTGATGAACTCGTCCTGCAGCGACCGGTCCGCCTCGGACGACAGGTCCATGGCCAGGCTCTCCTGGGACGCCGAGCCCAGCGTCTGGTAGCGTCTCTGAGGGTCTCCGCCGCCCGGGCGGCCAGCGCCATGCTGCGCCTGGCGATCCGCGGCGTCCTCGCCGAACCGAGCGACCGCGCGTCCGTCGGGGCTGGGGCAGAGCACCAGCGAGGAGCCGCCGAACGACGGCCTGTAGGAGGCGCAGGAGGACGAGCTGCCCCTCCAGCGCTCGGGGGAGGAGCAGCTGGTGGAGACGGACAGCGACGGAGACGGAGGGGCGGCCGTCGCCGTGGTCGCCGTGACCCCGCGGGACCGCGACGTGGGCTCGGCGGGCACCTCCGCGCACGACGACGACGTCCGGTACGGGCCGGCGTCCGCCGAGAGCGGGTCGCGGCCGAAGAGGGAGTGGCCTCCGTTGGGCAGCGGGCCGAGGATGGCGAGGGACAGGTCGCTGCAGCCGAGCGGCGTGCCGGGGCTGAAGAGGCTCATGGGGAACAGCGACTCCCCGAACAGCGCCTCGTCGATGCTGCGGCGCAGGTCGATGGGCGAGGGGGGCCGGAGGTCCGCCGTGGAGTCGCTGGTCACCGACGACCGCCCCGACGCCGCCCCCCCCGCCACGCCGTCGGGCTTCTCGGAGCCCGTGAGGTCCAGGTCCCGGTACGCCAGGGCCCGGTTGCTGTGGTACAGGAGGTCCAGGCCGTTCAGGCTGCCGCCCAGCCTCTCGTCCACCAGGCTGTAGAGGGGCAGGCTCTCCGTCTCGCCCAGCCCCAGCCCCGTCTCCCTCATGGCCAGCTTCTCCTGCTGGCTGAGCGTCCAGTGGTACGTCCCGGGCAGCAGGGGCGACTTGGCGGCCAGCAGCTCGGTCCAGCAGCTCCCGGCCCCCGGCAGGCCGCTGGAGCAGTAGATGGGCTGCGCCACCACCAGGGCCAGCGTGATGCACACGCCCAGCTCGCACACCCGGCAGCTGAACTGGAAGGTCCACCAGGGCCAGGCGCGGAACAGCTCCTCGCCGCCGGCGACGCCCATGGCGCTGAGCATGGCGTAGAGCTGCAGGCCGGCGCAGCCCAGGCAGAAGAGCGCCGAGACGCACACGGTCACGGCGGCGCGGTCCCACTCCCGGCTCTCGGCGAAGGGGCAGCGGTTGTAGCGCTCGGCGGGCGTGGGCGACGTGTTGTTCAGGTGGTAGATGTGCTTGGAGTCGGCGCGCACGTACACGTAGAACACGAAGTAGGCGGCCGACAGGAAGGCGGCCAGCGCCACGAAGGCGCCGCGCGAGAGCAGGCAGAGGAAGAGGCGGACGGACGGGCTGCCGCGGTACAGGTGGAGCAGCGTGGCGGGGCCGAAGGCCGCCGCGAAGTGCAGCGCCACCAGGCACGCCAGGAAGAAGGGCCGCTGGAACGCCGAGTAGGAGAGCTGCATGCGCGAGCGCATGGACAGCAGCAGGAAGACCAGGCCGAAGGCGGCGGTCAGGCAGGGGAACAGCGCCTCCTGGAGGAGCACTGCGGCCTCGGCCGAGGGCAGGCTGCCGTGGTGGCCGTAGGCGTCGTACAGCAGCGAGAAGGAGCGCGTGGCGCCCGCCGCCAGCAGGAACACGCTGACCAGCGCGAAGTAGCCGCAGCCGGACGGACAGCGCAGCGGCAGGCAGAGCAGGTTGAGCGCCGAGGACAGGGCGACGGCGGCGAAGAACAGCCCCGCGCTGTAGACGTGGGCGTGCCAGGCCGGGCCCCAGGTCGCCATGGCGCTGTTCCAGTCCGTGTAGAGCGGCACCAGCATGGCCGGGTTCAGGGGGACGAAGGGCTCGTGGGATTGGTTGGAGGAGGGGGTGGTGGGCGTGGCGGGGCTGGAGGCGGGCCGGGGGGCGTCGGCCAAGGCCCTGGACTCCCAGGTGTAGGAGAAGTCGCAGAGTCCGGAGCCGTCCTCGCTGGCGTTGCAGTCGGGGAGGAGTGAGGCGGCGGGGTCGGCAGGGGGCGGCGTCCAGGCCTCGGTGGGGGGCGGGGGGTGTTTGGTGCCGGCTGGGACGGAGAACAGAACACAGAAATGGACTTTCAGTCTCTCCTCCTTCTATTCGTGTCGTTTAATACGGAATGCACATGCGTTTAAAACACGTTTGAAGGATTAATTTGCAAAGACATCGGAACTCGGAAACAAAGGAAGGTGACGCACACTGTAGATGCGCGCGTGTGTGTGTGTGTGCGTGTGCGCGCGCACGCGTGTGTGTGCGTGCGCGCGTGTGTGTGCAGGAGCGTCTTGTGTGGAGAAGTAGGCCTACACGCACTCACCCACTGCACACCAGCGGATGAACCTAAAGCCATTTTAATCATTTGCTCATGAGAATTCACAACAAGCATTTACAAAGCCCTACAAACTGGCGGAGAGCCAGGACTGTGAAAGCCTTCTAATGTGTTAATCCTGAATAAAAGGCAACGGCTCGCAAGAAAGCCAACTTCAAAAAAGGTTTTGCCGCCGGAAAAGTAGGCACTTGTGTGTGTGTAAGTGTGTCTGTGTGTGTGTGTGTGTGTGTAAGTGTGTGTGTGTGTGCGTGTAAGTGTGTGTGTGTGTGTAAGTGTGTGTGTAAGTGTGTGTGTGTGTTATTTGCGTGTAAGTGTGCGTGTTCATGGGTGAAAGGAGTCCACTTGAAACCACAGGGCCCTCTCTGCCTTTGTGTTACGTAAGACATCTGGTGTTTCAATGCGAGCTCGGCTAACTGATTGTGTTAGATCCGTTGACGACGGATGCAGAACCAGTGAGGTTTTCTAAGTGCCTCGTTCTGTAAGGAGCTGGGGAGGAAAAAACAAGGAGACTATTTTGATCCTTATGTGTTTTCATGATACGCCTGCGAAGCTCATCTGCTCTGTATGGTGTAGCCCTCAAGTTTATGTACACAATTTATGGCAGAGGAATTAAAATAGAACATGAGTCATGGTCTATAGTTGAATGCCTACAGATGCTCACCAAAAAACTCTCCAATGTTCACTCAGTCCGCCAGATGAGAGGTTACCGTCTGAATGTGTTTCTCCCTGATTAATAACGACGTCCATGTCCGTGCTACTCTGTGATTAAACAATGACCTAATGTCGACCGCCTGGCTGTCAAAGAAAACCCAGAAACTCTACCGTATCTCTTTTGGAAAAACAGCCATCAGTCACACACAGACCCAAAGCTGCAATAAATTGAATTGTGTCTTCCCCAGACCAACATATCCAAAAGGCTCATCAGCACACATCCCCTCCGGCCCTTAGTGGAGATAATCAGCGCTCCTCAAAGACAGACAGGCTCTGTAATGGAGCACAGAGACCAGGCATGAGAAATGAACAAAGATAACATAGGGAACAAATGGTGACATCAGGCACCAGCGTGAGGTTGTTGTTGTTCTGTCGGGTGTTAAAGTCGTGAGTAGTTCCTCTGCACTAATGGAAGCGGTTGTGCGTGTGCGTGGTGAAGAAGGTGTTTTGTTAACACTCAGGATGTGGCGACGATGCAGCCAATAGCCTCGCACGGTGGTTGCTCTTGACAACAGATGGTAAAATGAGTGCGCTGTTCATCTCTGGTAAAGGCATGAGAAACACATCATGTAGCCAGATAGCATAGCCTTGCCAGTTTTAAACGGTGTTTGCAGACGTCTCCCACCGCGCGTAGCCCTCTGAGGCGTGTGTTAAAGACGTAGTGGAGACGTCAGACTTGGAGTGGCTGGAGGTTGATGCGTATGTTCTCTGGTTGTTTCTCACGCGTCAGTGTCCCGGCTCACGTTGTGTGATTTGAGAGGTGTAAAGTGTGGTTGGTGATCCTGTACTGACCGCAAAGTGGCCCTCCCAGAGGTGGAGTTTGTTATTCTTTTATTCTAACGTTTTTTTCCGCTTCAAAGGTTAGGCTTTTGTTCCATTCGATTTTTCCACCTGCCCCATCTATCATTTATCTGAATCCCTTCCTGTCCTGTAATCTGTGTTCTTTCGCTCTGGTATCTCCATTTTTCCAGTGGACGTTTTAATTTATCTAGGTGTGTGTGTGTGTGTGTCTGTTTGTTCATGTGTCTGTGTTTGTGTGTGTGTGTGTGTGTGTGTGTGTGTGTGTGTGTGTGTGTGTGTGTGTGTGTGTCTGTGTGTGTGTGAACTGTAAGTAAACTGTACGCACACAAACACACACACACAGCTTAAACAAGGGACAGCTAGGCACTCAAAGCATGTGTGTGTGTGTGTGTGTGTGTGTGTGTGTGTGTGTGTGTGTGTGTGTGTGTGTGTGTGTGTGTGTGTGTGTGTGTGTGTGTGTGTGTGTGTGTGTGTGTGTGTCAAATCTATTTCCCAACTCGATGCCTGAATACCAACACACAGACATGTCCCCAAGAACCTATTGAAACTCTCCGAGCATGTGAGCAAACATATCATTAATCTGTTTCATTCAAGTTCAAGTGCTGCCATAGCACAGACAACTGGGTTGGCCGTTGCGCAATTCTCCCCAGATCTCCTGAGTCACCCGGCAGCAGCAGCGTCGGTGGAAAACGTCAAGCTCGAGGAAGCATGAATGCCACGAGTGCCTTTTTGTTGGCGTCACGCGCGTCGCCCCCATACAGCCGATAGACGGACATACGAAACGACACCGTGCGTAATTAATCTTTTATCGGCAGAAACGGGATATCGTGTCGCGGCGGTTTCTCCCGTGCTGCGTCGTCACGCTGCTCTCCGACGCGCCATCCAACGGTTCCCTCCTGCGGTTCTGTGTTGTTTTAGGTGATACAACCCCGACAAATGGGCGCACGCTATTTTGGGACTTGGAGGAAAGGGGCTTTGCGCGCTCTGTTGGTTTGTTTTGACAGCTGGACAGGTAGTCCTGCCATTCCGAAGGAGAAAACGGGTTTGCTGCTCAAGCGGTTTTGCTCATCACTTAAAAACGCACGCGAACGGGGCCGTCATATTTTTAGCTATGGGTGAAATAATTAAAGCAGACCCACTTGTACAGTCATTAAGAGAGAGGAGACGCTCCCATGAGTAAAACAAACGCACCTATTAACAGAATGCCAGAGGTTACTTTTTCACGCCCCACTTGAGTCACATGACCCAAGCGTGTTGCAGGGATGCCAGGCTACACTATAAGAACATTACCGCATGTAATATAGCATTAATGACAGGGGTGGGGTTGTTCTGCTTTGAATCGACCAGCACGCAGCCTTACTGAGGCCTGTTTCAATAGACCAATGGAGAAAAAATGCAGATTTTCCTGATTTTCCGGATGTGGATTTTCCTGATAGCAGAAAGAATGGACGGTAGTGTTACGTATTTTAAGAATCTAAGCTTCCCTCACTTGTCCACTAGGAAGTAGGACCAAACCTATAAGCTGCGTTACCTTCACATAGCCACAAGGGGAGCATGACGTTATTGAAGGCTGCTCCCCCTTCACCTTTAATTAAGTGAAGAAGCCGAAGCCATAACGTCACCCCGGCCACGCCCACTAGGCCACGCCCACTGCATAGGCCACACCCACTTGACGTCCTGTACGGAGGACGTCGAGTGAACGCCCCAGAGATTTTCAGCGACACCCGCGAGGGGACATGGGCCTTTGCCCATGTCCCGTAGTAGCCAGAGTTATTATCTCTCACTCGTGTTAGATACAATTCCCTCCGTATAGCTTCAGTTACCATACCGAAACATGCCGACGACTTTATAATAAATGAAGTGAGTTAAAGCAACCCGGGATTGGACAACTTTCTTCGAGAATATGCAATAGTAGTTAGCTTGTGCTAGCTGTTGGATAAACATGGAACACGCTAGGGATGCCAAGCTACGCTATGCTGCACCCTACACTGCCCCAGCCTTTTAGCAACATTGGGGGGATTGGGGTTGCACGGTCCAATTCCTGTCAAAGCCCATTGATGATAAATCGCCCATAGACCTTGTTCACCGAGCAGTCATTAGGCAGGTGAACCTTCTAGAATCTTTGGAAACCATGACAACTAGTTTATTTTTAGTTCTGCCTTTCCATTTCCTCTCCCAGGCAGCACTTAGAATGCATTTCCATTGAGTTGTCATGGTTTCCCCAAAGATCCAAAAAAGGTTTCTCCGTCCAACGTACCTGCATGGCCACTAGCTGACTCTAACGTCTATTGTCTGTCGCCTCGCCGCTGAACTCGGTAAGCGTCTCATGCAACAGCAATCCGGTGATCCAATCCAAGCCAGCATGGATCGGTGGAGGATCCGATTGCCCTGCCAGAGGCTGTCGGGCGGGCGGGGCCATTGTGTGATGTCCAGTGAAACTGACACATGCCTGCGAGGGCGACATACCCCCGATGGGGGTCACGGTGAGGGTGAGAGTTCAGCCGGACCATGTGGAAACAATTACAAAGTGAGCACTTAACAGCAGGTTCTTGTCTTCTTAAAACCCTGCTGGTTTGGGCGGGGTTGTACAGTTTTAAGGTTGTATGTATACTCGACTTATGCATACGTTGGTCGTAAACATTGGACATTCTCGCAGCTTCAGTGACTGTGTGGGGTGTAGTTGTTGATGCGAGATGTACCAGAGGGGTTACAGAGAAAGAGTTCTCTCTCTCTCTAGAGTACGGTATGATGGCAGGCGAGACTCAGAGACGGGAGCAGTAGAAGCCTCAATGCAGGGGGTGCAGTTTGGAGTTGGCACCGACAGAATGGCTGCTCCACTATATTTGATTCACTTCAGCAGAGAAAGTAATAGGGACAACGATATTTGTGCTCTGGAGCCAGCGATATTATGTTTAATTGATTCCCTTTGGTTGGCTTGGAAGAATACGATATTGTTTTTAGCCATAGCAGTACTTAAAACAATGCCATGATCAAATCACCTTACATTACAATAAAAACGTGATAGATGATCATCATTTTGGTATGTATGACCATGGTAGCAGCATAGGACTTCTACAGGCCTGATGGGCGGGGCCTAACACTTAAACTAATGGTTAAACCATTCAGTTCTAATACGTCCTGCCCTCAAACTATTTTTAAATGTTAAGGGTTGCTTTGGAATGGAACCACGCTTCAAATTGTCTTTAGGGAAGTTCCACACCTTCATCCAACACCACCACCACCACCCACCACCACCACCACCCACCACCCACCACCACCATCCACCACCACCACCACCACCACCATCCACCACCACCACCACCACCACCACCACCACCACCACCACCACCACCACCACCACCACCATCCACCACCACCACCCACCACCCACCACCACCACCCACCACCACCACCACCCACCACCACCATCCACCACCACCATCCACCACCACCACCCACCACCCACCACCACCATCCACCACCACCACCACCACCACCATCCACCACCACCACCACCCCCACCATCCACCTCCACCACCTCCACCACCACCACCACCACCATCCACCACCACCATCCTCCACCACCTCCCTTCCATTTCTCCATCTCCCCTCCCACCGATTGGATCATTAATAACATCAACTCCCTCCATTAGACTCCTTAATCCTTTAATTCTTCCCACCTCGTCAAAGAAGGCGTTCCGCTGGAAACGCTTTGGGAGGTCTGATAACGCAGACCGCTGCGGAGAACCAATCTAAGAAATAAATAATCCAATTACGGCGTGCTGCTCCATTGCCCAGGAGATAAGCTGCGGTGGGCCGGAGAGCTCAGGCTGGAGAGGTGCTTCTGTGGCCCGTCTGAAACAGGGCTGTGACGTCGAGACGAGACACTGCCGTCCTAAACCTCCCTCTCGTGTACTCTTCCTCCGTTATCGAGGCTGCTGTTGAACCATTCTGACAAGCCTCCTCTTGCTATGTGATACCTTTGATATTTACAGACATCAAATCAGAGCCCCCAACAACCACACACGATTAAAACAAAGACACGCTGCAATGCTGCATGCAGAAGATGCCGCGGTCGCCAACCCGCATGCACATGCCATTCTTACACATGCCACTCGTATGTCACGCGCGTGATACTGTGACGATGATTTTTCTGTGCCTGAGGCTGCTTCACGCTATTTAAAGCAAGTGTCATTTGGCAAGAGCAGCCTGTGACATCTTTTCTTCCCCGACACCTCAAGACACGGTTCACACCTGTGCCGAGAATATTAAAGAAGGCGAGTACGTCTCTCATTAACCCTCTCTGCTCTTTGACTCCGAACCCGGTCAGCCACACCCCCACCCCCCTTCCTTCTAAGATGTCACTCCATCATCCGCACGTAGCGCGTTTAACACGTCTATTTTTACAAAATCCAGTTGACAAGCTTGCTATTCTCGGCGATGTAATGTAGGTTACATCTGCTGCCTGAGAGAAGTGGGTTGTGAGAGGACCTTATCTTGTCTTTCCCGGCGAATCTTTCCTTTAATTCGGTGACGCCACAGAGTGGTTAGTCTCCCACCGTACCTGTGAAGAGCAACGGTGATGTGACCGACCGGACGTCCTTATCTCGCCCACTCGCTCTTAAACGGCCTATTGGCTGCTTCCTCCCTTTGGAAGCAATTAGGTCGCCTCAGGCAAAGGTTGAAGAGGAATTGCTCCGCCAGTCTTCCTCTCTCTCCTGCTCTGTATCTGCCTCCTCTTCCTCTCGCCTACTGACGGATTTCACGGTTCTCAAACACTAACAAGGCCAGCCTCAGTCTTTAGAAGAAAAAATAAGACGGCGTCTCTCGGCTGTTTTTCTGCAACGCGGGGGAAACGGCCGCGAACGCTGACTCTGCCATTATGCAGCTTTAATGTTGAGACCCTGGATGACCGCGTTCCAGGGGCGTCTCCCCCCCAGCCGCCCTCCCCCCTCTCCCCCCATACCCGTCGTGAGTCGCCCGGGCGTCGGCGGCGGTTGGAACGCGGCCGTGGAAACCTCTGCCGCCGAGCTCGTGCTCTTCGTCCGGTTCCCTGCTACGACGGACTCCTCGTCGTCCTCCTCATCGTTCGTATCCTCGCTGCTGGGAGTCTCTGGGGTTCAAAAACAACAACAAATCAACCAAATGCTCCCCAAAGGTGGAATCACATTTTTACAGCAAAGACTGTTCAAAATAAATGTAATCCTGGTATTGTAGCGGAATGGATTACAGTCTGGCTAATCCCCCGAGTGTTGGCGAAGGGTTGTTGTTTCTGTATGCTCCCAGCGAGACTGGTCCCACTGCGTGCTGCCACAGAAGATATCTCCCCAACCCAGTTCTGTCAGATGGATTGGCCTAGCATCCACTTAACTTTAGTCATCCATCCATAGTGCAGGAGTCTGTGACCGTGCACTGTGATGCACGGCCCTGCGTTGACTCTTGTTATTGGTTAGCGCTCTCTTTTCTGTGTGTGTCTGGATGTGTATGAATGTGTGCCTCTGATGGGGGCTTGTGTGTGGATTTGTATTGCTCCAAAATAGAAATCTGTTTCTCAGACTAATGGAACAACGCTCGTTCTGAGAAGAGGTCCAATTCCAAACACAGACGGCAGGGAGAGATACCAGGAGGAGAGAAGGGGAAGAGACTGACGATGCAGCCAGAGTCATGTTGTTGTGGTGGATCACCTTGTGAATGTGTGAATGGCTCTATGGTACTGAATCCCTTTTGGGTTAAACATTGCTGCGTTGTGAACTTATGTAGGAAGACGACTCTGTGACTCATCTTGAAGAGTAAACCTGTTAAGTCGATGGTGATCTGATGAGATGATCGATTCAGCTCAACACGGTTACTTAGAGGATACATTTGTGTACTGGTTACACTTTACAGTAAGCTTACATCAATAAACCATTAATTACAATTAGTTAATGCAGTATTAAGCATTATTTTATAGTACTAGCATGGGGTGAAAGTAAAGCCTAACCAGTAGGTTAGGCTTGCCTAATAGTAAATAATATAGACATTCATTTTCACATTATACCTTAGTAAACGATGACCATTAGTTAAATAAACATACGTTAGCTGTTAATTAATTGCTAGTTAAGTGTTAGCTACTGCTTATAACTGCATTTAATCATGTTTTTAAATGGTTTACTAATGTACCCTTATGGCATTGTGTTGCATCGGTTAAAGTTCAACAAAGCCAAGGTCTTGCTGAGTCTTTGAGCACAGACGGAGTTCACCATCGCGCTGAAGTTTCAAGTTTAGTGTCATTGAGTCAGCAAACTCTCGCCGGTCACGGGCCCTGTCACTTGGTCATCATCCATGCCGGGGCACGTACGCACTCAGAAGTGAAAGTCAACGTGGGTGCGGCAGGCAGTGTAGAACAACGCTGTCACTTTAATACAGCGTTGACCTCTACACAGCAGGGGGGCCTGGCTCAGCGAGAGGGCAGAAGAAGAACAATGAGTCGTGCTGCAGGCGAACATGCGCACACGCTCACTGACACGGCAGGGTGCACTGCGCTAGAAACGCATGTGAAAAGTTGTGTCGCATTGAACTCTATATGAACACAGAAGCACACATCCGTGTGCATGGAACGAAATACCTTGCATTGCTATTTTGTTTTGGTAGCTACAACAAAACTGTACCTGCCTACATCAATCAACGCGTTCTATGACAGCATGTGCAGCTGCCACGCATTTAAGAGAAGCAGTCTCATTCATTCAGTGGATCGGGGTCGAGGCGTTTAGGTAGTGGAATCGTGATGCTGGTAGGTTTGACAGGAGGGGAAAAAGTGAACTGTACACACACACACACAAACACACACACACACACAGCTTAAACAAGGGACAGCTAGGCACTCAAAGCATGTGTGTGTGTTTGGTTCTGCAGGAGAGAGAGAGAAACACGAGAGAAAGAGACTATGAGTGTGTCTGTCTTTGGTGCCTGTTTTAATTAGCATGCTCTGCCCCAAATGAGACGGGGACAATACTAGGGGAAGGAAATAGTCTCGCACACACACACACACACACACACACACACACACACACACACACACACACACACACACACACACACACACACACACACACACACACACACACACACACACACACACACCCACCCGCACACGCGCACACACACACATCGGGAAAATTCCCCTTGAGGAAAGCAGATATATTTGCCAGGTTGTGGAAAAACATTCTGCTGTGGTCATTGCCGGCCACATAGTAATGACCACCGCCTGCCAACAATATCCCGTGCTCCCTGCCAACCGTTTTATCTCTGTTTCTATCTGTTGTACGGCTCTCCAAATGTAATGAAGCCACATAGGAGAAGGGGAGACCGTTGTTGGGCCAGGAGGTCTGGCAGCAGTGAAGTGGGTATCACAGCGAATATGTTCAAATGACATACACACATTTATGTTTTTTTCTGCACATTACTGCTGTAAACGATTAGCCAAATGTTGGACAGAAAAATGGGGCCGGTTGTTATTATTTTATTTATTTATTTATGGAGGAACAGTGACATTAATAAAGTGTGCCATGCCATACATCAGCAGCAGTCTCCGCCCAGAATATATATATATAGAATATGTAATGCAAGTAATAAGCAAGGATACATATTGGTAACCATGAAGACAAAGACAAGGTCAGCGTTAATATGTGGCGGATCTAAGCGTGGGTTGTGACGCAAGAGGTAATGTCCTCTTGTGTTCTCAGGACAAAATACGATTAGATTTTGTTGTATTGACGTTTTTTTTGTCACACACTAGCCGCAGATACACAAAGACAGACACTGCCGGACATAGAAACACAAGATGCACGCACACACACACACACACACACACACACACACACACACACACACACACACACACACACACACACACACACACACACACACACACACACACACACACACACACACACACAGACTGTAGGAGTGTGAGACAGCCCCATGCGGAGGAATGGTTCAGATACGGAAGCAGCGATTTCAGTGATAAAGATTTCCAAGTTGTCAACAGTGTCTTATGTAACCCAAATGTTTTTGGCTCTTATTTCAGTCTGTTTCTGTGTGTGTGCGTGTATGCGTGTGTGTGTGTGTGTGCGCTTGTGTGTGTGCGTGCGCTTGTGTGTGTGTGTGTGTGTTTGTGTGTGTGTGCGCTTGTGTGTGTGTGTTTAGGTGTGTGTGTGTGTGTGTGTGCATTCTGGGGGCTGGGTAGCTGTAGCGGGAGTGGCCTACATCAGATTCATCAGGGCTGATCATTTTAATTACAAAGCTGAGAATCCTTCCTTGCACAAAATTGCATCACGACAGAGACGTTTTATTTCTTCTTCATTTCGCATAGAGTTGCATCGTCTAATAACTGTCTCATATGGTTCCCGTGGGTATTGGTTCTAATCTCAAGTCTTGTTCTGAAGCACTCCCGAGCCAACCCCTCCCCCCCCCCCCCCGCCTAAATCTGCCCCCGACTTTATTACGGTAACCATGGAAACCAAAGACCAGGATGTCATGCGACGGTATCTTGGTTCCGTGCTCAACTCCTGAAAATTGAAATTCCAATCTTTCAAACAAACAGCACTTATTGTGTGATGTAACCTCTGGCCTCTGGGTTTACGATAAGCTACAAAGACCTCTGCCACAGGGTTTGAGAAATAGAAATGGTTACCTCCAATCACTAGGTTGTGAAAAACAAAGCGATCTTAAGAATTAGCTCCAAAGACCTCCTGAAGCGGGTTTGAGAATTAGCTGTGAATACGTCGTTAAGCAAAATCGGAAATTTGGCTACAAAGACCTCAGCCGCCTTAGCTCCGGCGAGAGAAATCCACATTTCGCTACGCTGCGAGAGATGATCTTCACGCTACGCTTGGTTCTTTAATTTAGATTGCTACTCGGTTACCCAGGGGCATCAGGTGTTTGTGTCACATGCTGAATGGGCGAATTCACGTCGCTAATCAATGAATCTGTTCAGAATGCATTGGCCCCACCGCCGGCTGCCTCTGCAGGTATCCATGGCATCCAACACAGCTTTAAAGGCACTACAGAATGCTGTGGAGGGTCACGGCACTACAGATGGAAAGAGTGGGGGGAAGGCTGGTTGGAAACAAGCCTCATTTTCCACCCGCCAAACATCATCAGACAGACAAACACGCACACCCACCCCCTAGTCCCCGGTTTGTTCGCAATCAACCCTCCCTCTTGTGTGTTTTGGCTCCGTTACTCATAACTGACCTAGCTGTTGGCATTAGCGCTTAGCAGTCACCAATACAAAGGCATTCTACAACAAGGGTGTGGGAAAATGGGCTCCATCTTGGTTCTAAACGCTCGCTGGGCGGGGGAACTCAATGTGGAAATCCATGTTCCAAGAGCGGCAAGGCTAATGACGCCCATTAGCAGTTGCTCTGTGGTCCAGCAGCCCGCTGAAGGGCAGTTTCACAGCACGAATAAGTCCCGCACATGACCTCATCCTCAAGTCCCCTAAACCTTGTTGAAGCGGTCAAAAACTCTAAAGGCAAACGCAACACCGACTTATTCCTAATGATGCGATCACGTTTATTAACGCGGTACTCTTCCTGGTACTTCCTTGTTGCCTGAAAGCCAATAACCACTGCGTCTGGGGCCGTTCGTCGACCACGCCGCTGCGAGTCTCGCACACAGCGAGGTCATCTTTAAAGCAGCGGAGGTGAACGGCACATTCAGGGTTAGTTTTCTTCCCGACGCGCTTTTAATTTGTGGCCGAGAGAACAGGCGATCCGCCTGTTCTCTCGGCCACAAATTAAAAGCGCGTCGGGAAGAAAAATTGCCATATCTTCCCAGTGCTCTGTTCACCCCCCGTCCCAACAAGAGAGCGACCTCTCTATTGTCTGCAGGGACAGAACCCATCATCAGGGTTGTTGCTGCTTTCACAGATAATGGAGTCGAGGAGGAAGAGGGAGAAGATAAGAGGAAGGGGGAAAGAGAGAGAGAGAGAGAGAGAGAGAGAGAGAGAGAGAGAGAGAGAGAGAGAGAGAGAGAGAGAGAGAGAGAGAGAGAGAGAGAGAGAGAGAGAGAGAGAGAGGGAGAGAGGGAGGGGGGTGGGACTGAATGTGGAGGAGCATGTTCGCCGTCTATGGCTGGTGACCGCGGCGGTCCCTAGAGAAGGCCGGTGGGGGGACGGTTTCTCTGAGGTGACGCTCTGCATACTGAATCAGGACCTCCGTGGACAGCAGACAGAGCTTTGGGGGTACCGAGGGGACCCCATAGACATACACACACCTCCCCCCCCCCCCCCCTGAACCCCAACAGACATAATACGGTGTCTATGGGGTGTGTGGGACCCCATACACACAAACACACATTCCTCCCCATCCCCCCCCCCCCCCCCCCGCCCCGCATCCCAACGGACATAATACGATGGCACGTGACACACAGACGAGGTAACCCCACTGGGACCACTGGTGTCACACTGGGATCACTGGTGACGCACTGGGATTGGACCTAACGTTGGCGTAGAGTTTGACGTTTGTGAAGTCATTTGGTCCACACTAGAGGCACTGAGGTGAGCCATTTGTATAAATGGATACGGTGAGGTTTACATACAGGACGGGTAGAGGACCGTACTTAATGTTAGTATTGTCGTCGTACTTATTTTCCTCAAAGTTAGAATAAACATGAATCCGTAATGTAATGTGAATTAAAATAATCGAAGCTCAGTGGACTGTTCTGCATGTATTGATATTCGCCGTCTACTACTGCTCTAAGATCGTTGGTGCGTCCCCGGAAAAAAAAAGCCTAGTTGGCAATCATCGACTTCCTTATTGTGTGTTTGGACCTTTGACCTTTGGCTGATGGATGGGTCTGTAGTGTATGGGGCAGGGGCTTCCCTCCGCTGATTCTCTTAGCATACTGACGCCAGACGCCGGCAACGCCGCGGTGGTGGTTGGTTGGGGAGGGGGATGGGTGGAAGAAGGACTGGAGGTGTTCCCTGAGTGTCGGACGAAGACGACTTTAAGAAGCCGACCCGCTGTGGGCAGCTGTTCTGGTCTGCTGGAACCCCGAGTCCACCACGTCGTCTGCTTTGAAATATGGAAGCTTATTTATCTTTTATTAAAGTGTTCAATTCACCTTTTTCTATCCGGGCAGAGCTGAATGTGTTCAGACAATAATACAAGAACTGCTAAGTGGTTAGTTAGTGCCAGTGACTTTGTTGATTCACATTTGTGCGGCTTTGGTGATGTTAGAATTATAATAAACAATATCGCTACAGGGTCGAGCATGTAACGATTTACAACAAAATCGATTTGCTATGACTCATCATCATGGTGTGCAGACAGCCTCCGTTGATCATGCTAATCTAGACGCAGCCTGGAGGTGGTGTGTTGACGAAGCTTAGGACCTGCCTGCGTCCCAGCACAGTCTTTGTTTACATCCCAGTTTGCGCAAAAACAGACTCTGGAGAAGCAGGATTTTGCACCCTCCCCCCCCCTCTTTCTCTCGTGCCTCCAGACACGCTCCAGACATGCGGCACGACACCCCTACACAGGGGACAACAGGAGGCACAGCCACGCGACGGAGAGAAGGAACCAATGGGAGACAGAGGCGTAGATAGACGCCCGCTTACCTCCTGGCACCGGGGAGGCAACCTCCCGGCCCCCGGAGGTGGGGCTAGACCCCGCCGTGGACCTCTCCTCTGTGGCAGCGCTGGGGGGCGCCCCGGACGGACTGACGGGCCCTCCCCCCCCCGCCCCAGCCGACCCCCCGCTCGGCGTCTTTGATGTCGTCAGCGGCGTGGTCCCCGGGGTGGGAGGCGGGGTCAGGGAACCCTGCGGCCACGCCCCCCCCTGTACGGTGTCGGGGGTCACGCCGGCGCTCAGATCCGTCTCCGTGGCGACGGCGGACGAGGCCGTCGCCGGGGGCCCGGGGGGTTCGGACGTGGCCGGGGGGTCTTCGGGGCGGCGGGGGTCACGTGCGCTCGCGGGGTCCGCGGGGGGGGGCGCCCGTCCGCCCCGGACCGGCGGAGAACGGCGTGCTCCCGGCCGAGCCGCCGCCGCCGCCGCCGCCAGGCGCGTCGGAGGCCGAGACGACGCCGCCGTCGCCCGTGATCCGGCGCTGCGTGGACGCCGAGGGCCCCTCGGGG